>NC_071396.1:112664892-112952392 GCF_022682495.2 Desmodus rotundus | reverse complement strand
GATCATTTTTAGTGTGCTGAGTGTTGGAAGACCTAACTTACTCAACTGCAAATAAATTATATTTTCACAAACAGCACTTCCCCAGTTTTCTTTGCAGAAAACTAGGGCACAAAACAGGACGAGGGCTTCCCCCCCCACACTGTGCTTTCCCCCAAGTTCTTCACCGACCCAAACAAATCTACGGAAAGGCACATCTTCCTATTTCCATTGTTTTTCATGGGTTAAGTATTTCTAGCATTCCCCTCCAGATTCATGGAGCTGGGAACTGTTCCCACGGGCGAGTTCCTTTTTTCTCAGTGATAGGTTCTCAACTGTAGAAACTTTCTACCAAATAAGTCACTTCGCTTAATGCAATGACAAGCGATGGCTTCCTAAACATAATGAAGATATTCTTGCCGAAGTAACGCTCCTTCCACTTACATTCCTTTAAAATGGAAAAAAGCAAAACTGAAGAGAGGAAATCATGTAAAAACGGCGTCCCAACCATCTGGATCTGTTAGCAGCCATTACATTAACGAACCTAATGAAACAGAGGATTGCCAGGTTTCGTAAGCAAAGTTTCAGAAGAAATTTGCCTTTTGCTTAAAACACATGTAAAAAGCTACAATTACTGAAGAAGAAATTTCTTTAATACAATCTAGATTTCTTATTTTGGACGAATAATTTAGGATCGCCACTTATATGTTTTTTTGGACTGGGCTTTGCATAAAATCCCCATGACACGGTCAGTTCAGGTGCTGTTCTCACCAGCTCAAACTGTGGCTGTTTCCCTCTCAAAAGCTGAGTGTTCGAGCTTTCCCTAAAAGTTGCAGAGAAGCACAAATGTTGGAAGACAGTTTTGAGTAAAATGCGTTCCAATAAAAACGTCCCTATTGCTCGGCAGGACTCGAATTTCGGGCGCGTGTTTTAAGCATGTTGTTGAACAGCCACAATAAGCACTTCCACTGAGTTGATTGCTCGGAAATGCCCGAAAGAGCCCATTTTACTGGGGACGGAGCCCTTTGAAGTGGCGCCCCAGAGCAGGGCGCAGGCCCAGGCTTCTGCCGCGCTGGGAGAGGGAGACATAAAGCAAGTTGTTATAACCTGATGGCCCTTCTCATTACGGTGACGAAACGTATCGTGTTGCCGTGCGTATGTGCTAATCTGGCAGTATTGGTTCATCTCGGAAAACGCTTTCTGTAGCAAGAAGACACACGTGGGAAAAACCTGAACGCAGCTCACAATGTGGTCACATCCCTCCCAAAGCCCTCTAACCCTGCCATTGTTTTAGGCTGATATTAAGTCGGATTCAGATGCAGTCAACCATCTTTTAATTAAATTTACATTGTAACTGGCCTTTGTGCTCTATAAATAGAAGTTACTACCTCCATTAGTTAATATGGCTTAAATTTTTTATTTCAAGGTAGAAGGAGGTTCACGAACCCCTGCCGTAAGGGTGCAAGTCTGAGAGATTTATTTCTGATGCAGTTGGAAGTTCTTACTTTCTGGAGTGGGGGGTGGGCGTTGAAAAATAAGCATTGCAAACATCATCACTACAGCCGAAGCAGTTTATTTTTCACACGCTGACTAGCCAGCTACTAAGATTTCAAACTGTGAACAGGCAGGGCTGAAGCAGGAATTCACAGTGTGTAAGGGTTACATCAGAATATGCGACAAAAAAAAAAAAGCCAGCTGCCCCCACCTCCGTTGTGGTGGGCAGGAAGACGCTGTCCAGGTGGCTCGCCCCTCTCTGTGCATCGGTGTGAGAAGAGGCTGCCCCAGGGGAGGGGGGGACAGTTTGCCTCACGGACGTCCAATCTGCGCCCCCCCCTCCAGGTCGGTGACTGGGCTCCATGCCGTCTCTGTTTCCTGAAAGCCTCAGGAGGAGGAGACAGCGGCACGGGAGGCCACCTCAGCTGCAGAGGAAATGTGGAATCAGCTTACAGCGGCCGCCGCACTGGCTCTTTGCACCTGAGATTCTCCTCACTGCACCCCACTCAGACCGGAGCAAGCCCCGTGTTCCTCACGCCCTTAGAAGAGAGAAAGTGGGTCCCATGGCCTTGTAGAGAAAGTCCCCAACAAAGGGATAGCTTGGGTGACAGTCTCACAGACACAGGGGTTTTCTCTCTTCTCACTAACAGAGAACGTTTCACAAAAATGTTCCTATTCTTAGGATCGACTCTCAGTGTGAAGGGGTCTCTTCCCTCAAACCCGCCCCCCCACAAACACAAACCGCCCCCCCCCAACTGTCCCACAGCTCTTCCCCACTCTGTTACACACGAGACACTGTCATGCTCTCTGTCCCCTGGAGAAGGCAGACTGCCCACACCCACAAGGGTCTTCTTCGAAGCCACAAGGGAAAAGTGTTGTTGCGACATACATAGAAATATTGCAGGTACAAAGCTTCCTTTAAAAATTTCAAACCACAGGGTTCCAGCAAGGCTTTCTACTGTCCTCTCTGCAGGGTTGCAGGGCCTCCTGAGCGTGCTGGCCGGTGACAAAGACGTGACAGACGGGCCTTTCCCGGCTGTGTTGTCTGAGCCTGCCCTCTGCTCCACTTGTGCTGCCCATTTTCAATTCCGCACCGTCAGCAACAGAAGTGGGCCTGTTCTTGGGGAGGAGGGCGGGGCCCCTCCACCTTCGCGAGTGACTCTAAAAGGCCCCGTGGGTCTTTAAGGAGGGAAAACGGACTTTCTCCTTTGCCTTTGCCATCCCTGGAAAATCTACAGAGCATTTTTCAAGTTTTCCTCAATCATTAGGAGACACGTATTTTCTTGCAAATTAATTCTTTTTAACTCCTTATGATAGCTTTGAATCCCATAAAGAAAGATGAATTATCACATACTGAGCCCAAGCTGTGACACAGGAGGAGACAAATAGAGACCCCCACTGTGTCTAACAATGTAGAAGAAATTCCAGACGCAACAGAAAAACTGTGTCCTTCTCCCCAGACCTCCAGGCTGGAGAGCCCGGCGCCGACGGTGGAGGGCACTGTCGCTTTGCCGAACGACGCGCTGACCCGCGCTCCCGCTCTGCGCCACTCGGTGGTCCGCAGCTCAAATTTGTTAAGTAACGACCACCTGTGGCACAGCCACCAAACGTCTTGGGCTGGGAATGTGTGCAGTCCTCACCCTGTGTGGGGAAGCTGCGGCGGGCAAGTGCACCTTCCTTTCCCGCCACGCGCGGGCCGGGGGCTGGCATGTAGACCCTGCTCCCTGTGACTGTCTGCCTGGACTCGGGGTCAAAGGGTGAGATGTGTGGCGTTTCGGGGCTGCACCGAGTCTCTCCTCGGGGCGGTGCGCTGTGCTCACACTTCTGACGGAGACACACGCTCCGCTGTCCCTGCTGAAGGGCACACAGACCTGAGAACAGTGTCATCGGAACCCTGAGGGGTGAAACCCAGGTTTGCCCGGCCGCAGTGGGCCGGGATACGGAGCGTTTCCACTCAGAGTTGACACGTGGGCTCACACGTGCTATTTCCTGCCTACTTGAAAGTGCACCAGCCCCGGCCATTTTTCACACCCACTGTTCATAAACCACAGAAACAAGCAAGACCATTTAGAGGCGCAAACACCTGGGTCTCTGCGGCCCTAGAGATGCAGGAACAGCACGGCGTCCAGGAACAGGGCGAGGCCACTGTCCCCACCAGACGTCCTGCCCCTGGGGGAGGACCATCAAACCCTCTATTCGTCATCCCTTCGCAGTGCTGCCCCATGTCTGCAGGCAGAGTTAACACACGTGCAGCAAATCCTCCTGCAAAAGCCCCTGCCCCAGGCCCTGAGGCCAGCGGCCCTGCACGCCCACCGGTCGGTCACACAGTGGGGTCACCAAACAGTGCCACGAGGTCCCTCTGGCGAAGAGGACCAGGGCCGCCAAGGAACGAAGACTAAGTGGCACCGCACCTGCAGGGTTAATGACACAGTTCAAGATGTAACAGCCACACAAAGGAAACCCGTCCTCCGTCCTTGAAGAAGGATAAACACTTGTGCTGCACGAGGTGGGCATCTGAGAGGCCGGCCGCGCGGGGCCAGTGCGCGGGGCTCCGGTTAACACTCGGGCTCAGTGTTAACACTTCACAGCACCACGACCAGTCCTGTCGCCAAGGTCAACAGCACAGATGCACTAATTGTATGATGCGCTTGACATCTAGTGGCCACCCCTGGCAGGCAGGGCAGGAAAGGTTAAGTCAGCAAGGCCTGTCTCAGCTCCTCCAACGACCCACCTTCAGGGCGCCGCCCGCGCTGGCCGGCTCTGCAGCCCCCCCTCCTCCCAGCCCTCAGACAGCAGGGCAGAGGCCGCTGCCGGAAGGCTTTCCTGCGCGCAGAGGGGTGGGGGTCCTCGGGGGCGAGCACAGCAGCCACACGGGGGCGAGGGGAAGAGCCAGGCCCACCGAGGACGGGGTTGGGGCCCACTGTGTCACCAGATTCTTTGCTGGGCATCCTTTCAGCCGGGAGAGCTCTTCCCTTCAATTAGCAAACAAATCAGCCCTAATCCTCACCCGAGTAGAGCCTGCCACGTTATTTTATTATTTCGATTAATATTTTATGCCTCCTGTAACGCAACTTGCCGTATTGTTTGCTTGGAACGAACAGACAGCCAACTGCATGTGAAACCTTAAAGGTGTTCAAGTGAGAAGAGAAAGCCTAACAATGGGGGTTTTTAAACACAAAAGTTTATTTAAGGCAATATGAAAACCTGTGGTTTTTACAGATTCTGCTCATGGCCGATTTCCTATGAAGTCTGCAGCAAGGTGACACGTGCTGAGGCGGCAAGCCTGCTCTTCTTCACGAGCCCAGGACAGGCGGGCCTGTTTCTGGCAACAGGAAAGGGAATCGTGTAGGAAAATACAAACGCAGGAACAAAACCCTCAAAAATTGCCCTTCCCCAACTATTCTGCAGCATGAAGAGGGTGCGTAACCTCATTAGGCAGTTAAGAAGATTTTAATTTTACTTGAATAAAAGCCTGTGCCAGTACTTACATTTAAGAATGCTAAATTCCAGCTGGGGCTCAGTGCACAGAGGGAAACCTCGGTTTTGCTCTGAATTCCCCCCAAAAGAGAAGGTTCTGAGAGCTACCTTGAGGAGAATGGGAAAGCCTGGGAGATTGCAGTTGGGATGAAATCTGACCCACTTTGGCCATCATCCTGTATACAAAAAATAATCAGCTTGCTAAGCAATTCCTGCTGTGGGTCCTTACCTTCTTCTTTCTCTGGCTCTGAAAAGATCTAAAAATACTGGGTGACCGTACGTTGAGGAAGTTTAAAATGTCCATACAAACCCCCACTGTTACCTAATCAGCTCTTCCTCTGTGAGGTGGGAATTAATTGGCAGGCCTTCTGGTGGCCACCGAAGGATGCCTTTTAAAATGGGTTCAGCTTTTTAAGTGTTATTTTTAAAATAAATGTTTGCAAATTCCCCCTTTCCCCTCTCCCTCTTACTTACTTTTCACCTTTCACGTCTCAGAGAAAACAATCTGCCTACCAGTGTTAGAAAGTCGCTTCTGCGGGGTTTCCTTTCGAATGCTGAATTGTAAATGTGTCCTGTGTGTGTGTGTGGGGGGGGGGGCTCAAGGCAAACCATGCAAATACAGATAAAAGAGGAAAGACCTCTGCACTGAAGCCTGGCGGCCTCCCTCCCCCGAACTTAAACACAGCCTGCGGAGACCCCTGCTCAATTCTTAAATCACATGCTCGCCACATTTAAAAGGATTTTTTAAGATAGCCATGTGACTGAAAATAAAAACACACTTTGAAGCAATTAGTGCCCAACAAACAAAACGCAGGATGGCAAATTGTTTTAAATTATAATATCCTTTTGTTCTTCTTTAAACACATTTTCTCTCTAACGACAATAAAATACATCTTTACGAAGCTGTATTTTATATGATAAAGGATAGCACTATTACACCTTTTAAAGTTCTTAGGAGTGTTAACTGAGCTTCTGTCATTAGAAGTTTTAATTACTTTTGCTCAGAACAAAAATATTCAGCTGGCTCAAAGGATTTCATTATTGATGACATCCATTTAACTGAACCCTAAAGCTGCAACACTTATTTCTAAATTTCCAGAAATAGTTGAAAGACTGTTCCCATTGGGAACGTAAGTCTCTGTCGTTCTCAAATTTTACAAGGTAACTCCGCAACTTCACAAAAATCATTATTACTTTTTCTCATTTTAAACACACCATCGTGTTTTGCTCCTGCAATGATAAGGTTTGGATGGCACCAAAGCTATTTTTGGATAGCTACCTTTTTTATCACTTGCCTAAAAACCAAAGTCTGAAAAAAAAGTCCTATTTCTGTTTTTCAGAAATAAAGTCTTTTTTTTTACTGTGAATTAATGTGGTTGTGATCTTTGCCACCCCATGCTACACTACAATTTTACACAGAATGTTTGTTTTGTGTGTGTGTGTGTGTGTGGCATTATGAATAACCTCCAACGTTACTGTATATATGTATCTACTGCTTTAATTAATGTCACACCCAAAGTGATACAAAGGAATTATTTACTTTGCTTCTAAAACACTGTAAACTTAGTTCACTTGTAACTTCATGCACCGTCTGTTTATTTCCACTGTGTTCAACAAAGTTAAAATGTGGAGAAGATCTCATTCGTGCTGGAGTAATTTAGTTTTCACAACCATTTATCTCGCAAACATATTTTAGTCACCTTCCTGACGACGAGCAGCACTCCTCCAGGGAGCCGAGCACAGAGTGTCTTTTATGCTCTCTGAACAATCAGCTTCAGAATAATCAAGTCAGAAAGCACTATTTTTTACATAGTTTGCCGAAACTATCCCCAAAACAATCCAGGAAGCACACTACTGGACCAAGGCTCAGCCCGACAGGCTGTTTTCGGCCTGTTGCAAAGTACGACCAGAAACTGTGTTAATGTCTGGGGTGCAGCTCAGAATGGCGGAAAAACACAGGGTTGGCAAAAACTTTAATCCTCCTGCCGGTATAAAACCTGAATGGTTCACCTCTAAATAAATTCAGTAACAACCAGGGGAATTCAAAAGAGAACTTGTAAATAATTTATTCCATCCTAGGTTTTCAAATATGAGCTATATACCCCTAACATGTTTACACTATTAGGTTCACCAAGCTCACATTTCTGAAGTGAAATTAAAAATGAATAGCAGAGCCTCAGCATGTTAATTGTTAAATACCAGGGGTTTTACTCTATTAATTAAAATATGCTTTAATAAAAGGAGACATTGCACATTTTGATAACGACCCTACAAAGCTGAGAAGTATTTACATTGTTGCATTTTGGGGCGCCTGTGAAAGCCGATTTTGAGCTATTCAGGAGCCACAATAATAAAGCTTTAAAATTCCTCGCTGGGATGCAATGTAGCTCTTTTGAAGGGAAGACTGTCTTTCTCATTCGGCAGAAATAAATCCATTCATTTGATCATGTAGTCATTGAGGGCAATACAAAACAAACCAAGTGTGAGAAATTCTCTGTGATGAAGTAAACAAAACAAAAAAATCCATTTCCATGACAAAAAGATTCTTTGTCCCTAATCCACCCACCATATGCAGGCGTTTCTTTTTAGCGTATCTCCGGTTCCAATCTTCGGTGACGAGGCCGCACAGCCTCGGCGGCCTCGCCTCCGAGCGACAGAAAGGCCCAGCTCACGAATTTTATTTAACGAGTTCCCGGCCTCGTCCTAAGCGTCTTCCCCTTTCTGCGTCCTGACGCACTGGGTACCTGCTTTGTCAAACTTCCCCACACCGTGTGATCAACGCACATTCCTGTGATTTTCTGCGGGAAGCCTAATTCTCCTGGTAAAATAAGATGCGTATCGGCCTCCGAACAACTTATAATCGGTTAATCCAAAAGTTGGCCGGCGTGTTTTTTACGGAATGAACTATCCGATGTCCGCGCTGCGGTGCAGCTGTGCCTTCCCCCCCCGCCCCCGCGTCCGGGTGTCGCACTCTGGGGACCCCGAAGGCCCTGGGCAGCACCGCGCGGACTCGGGCCCCAAACTTCCCGGGAGGAGGCCGGGCCGCCGGCGCCGGGCTCACTAGCGCGGCGGCTACCTTCACTTGGGACGAGGAGGAAGTCCCCGCGGCGCCGCAGAAACGCAGGAGCAGGCCGAGCAAACTTAAGAGTCGCCAGGACGTGCCGGGTCCGCCGCGTGCACAGAACACCCCTCAGCGCCGCGGCCGAGCTCACCCCGGGTTAAGTCCCCAGGCGGCCATTAGGCAAGGCCGGGCGACAGTGCCTGCTCGCTTCGGAACCGGGTCATTGGCTTGTCATCGCGCCGGGACTCGCAGCTCTGCGGCTTCGGGCGCACGAGGCGGACTGTGCGGGGTGGGGGCAGGCCAGGGTCCAGGCGGCTGCGACCGCCGACCGCCCGAGGCCCCCGGCGCCGAACAAAGCTGCCCGGCCCGCGTACAGCGGTAAGTGAGCCCCGGACGCGTAACCGCCTCTGAGCCCGCCCAGGGGACGCCGGGGTCGCCGAGGCCAGCTCCGGGTCCGGGAGCAGAGAGCCCGGGGGGCAGCGTGGAAGAGGCGGCGCGGAACCCTCCAGCCCCCGCCCAGTCCCGCGCGCAGCTCCCCAACTCCCAGCGGCTGAGCCAAGTTTACTTCGTCCGCAACTCTCCTAGCCGTGCGCTCTGGCGGAGGACCAGTCACCGCGGCCCGCCTGCTCGGGCCAGGCGCCGCGCGGCAGACCCTCGTTCGCTGGATTCAGGGACCCAACCCGTCCTCCGCGCGCGGTCGACCCCGCCGCCCAGCTGTCCCCAGCCCCCCGCCACCCCGCGGCCCCTCACCGTGCTCAGGAGCCCCTTCCGGCGGCGGCAGCTCCTCGTCCGACTTGAGGTGCTGGGGCTTGGCCTGCTTGCGCCGAGACATGCTGCTAGCGGCGCGCGGGCCCCACGCGGGGCAGCGGCATCAGCGGGACGGCCGGCGGGGACGGCGCGGGGCGGCCGGGCGGGCGCGGGGCGCGGGGCGCGGGCGGCGGCGGCGGCGGCGGCTGCGCGGGCCGCGCATGGGGCTGAGCAATTAGGCTGGTGAATAATGCATGTCCATTAGCGGAGGGCCGCGCCGATTGGCCGGCCTCCAGCGGACTCTGGCGGCCTATGCAAATGAGGCCGCGCTCGCAATTAGCGACCGCGCGGGCTAGGAGGCGGCCGGCGCCCGGGGACCTGGGAGCGCGCGGCCCGGCACCGCCTACATCGCGGGCTCTGCGCTCCCCGGCGCCCAGGTACCGTTCGGCGGCCGGGAGCGGGCGGGCGCGGCGGCTGCCCCTGCCCACGGCGCAGGCAGCAAACTTTGGTGGCGTCCGCGCGGCGCCGTCTCCGCCGGCGCGCCGGGCTCACCCCTTTATAGAGTGTCTGCGCCGCCGCCCGCCCGCCCCCCCCGCCACCGCCGCCCGGCCGCCCCTCCCGGAGCGAGCGGCCGCGGGCAGGGCTCCGGCCGGCGCCTTTGTCTCCCAGGCCGCTCGGGCGCCGCGCCTCCTGCGCTCCGGGGCGCGGAGGGCCGGCGGGCCGCCTTCCGATCCTCGGTGGCGGGTCGCTGCGTGGCTCGGCGCGCCCTCCCCGCTCCGGCTCAGGTGCCCCCTCTCTCCGGACCTTCTCTCCGGGCTTCGGTCCCTTCCTGGGGCTCCCCCGGCGGCCGGCGCGGCTCGGAGGCTCGCAGCCGGAGCGGAGCGGAGTGCGCACGCCGGGGTGGCGGGACTTCGGCAAGACCAACTTTCCGGTTCGGAAGCGGCGCGGGCCGCGCGGCTCCTCCCCTCCCCACCCTCGGTCCCCCCTCCCCTCCGCTCCCCCCTTCTCCCCGCCCCCCCCACCCCGGGCCTTTTCGACTACGGAGCGCTCGCCCCGCCCGCCGCCACCACCCGGGCAGCCTCGGTCCCCTCGCCCGCCCGCCGAGCCTCCCCACCGCCAGGGCTCCTTAAATCCGGGGGGAAGGGAGGGGATGGCGGGGCCCCGATGTCCCTCCCCCCACCTTCCCTTTCCCGACGGGTGCGGTGTCGCGGCACCTGCGGAGTGGACAGGGGCACAGGGTGCCCCGAGGCCGCGCGACCGAAAGTTCTAAGTCCACGAAAGTCCGAGTGCAGCCCACGGTGTTGTAGGGCTTTGGGGGGTGACTTGGTGGGGGCGGGGCAGGGGAAGGGGTCGCGCACGTCTGGACTGGCATCCCCGGGTGGGCGGCCGGCGCCGCGCACTCCCCGCACGCGCACCCACTCTTCCCTGGCGGTCACACGCACGCGCCCTCGCAACCGCGCGCGCACCCCCACCCGCAGTCGTGCACACGCGCCCTCGCCCACTCCAGCGCTCACTCCCGCGCGTGTCCTCCATACCCCAGCGGCAGTCAGGACGTGCCGAGGCCCCGCCGTAACCGCGCCCGCTTCCCTCCCCTCAGTATGTCTTTTTAATTTACTAAATTTCTTATTTTTGTCCTTACAAGTGGCCCTGTCTAGTTCGTAGCTTTGGCACGGATGGCCTCCCGGCGCTTTCCCCAGTGTCGTGAGCTGGAGGGGAAACCGGCGGTGACCAGGCAGCCCCGGGTGCCCAGAGGGCTGCGAGCTCCTGGCGTGGCAGGCGGTGGGGTTCTGCTTAGCTTTGGGACACCCACCCCCCCGGACGGACCCCGATCCTGCGCCGCCCGCCAGGCTCACCACAGGCTGCTTTCCCATTCTAGAATCTTCCCGCTTCCCAGCCCTCCTGCTCCCGCCCGCCTCTAATTGTGTAAGTTTCACGAAGCAACAGCTTTGGGCTCCAGGAAAGCGAAGGCAATCATACCGAGGAAGGAAGCGCACGGGTTGGAATTGTCTCCAAAAAGTCCTTGCTGCCACTTTTACAAAAAAAAAAGAAAGAAAGAAAGAAAGAAAGAAAAAGATCCCTTAATGTTGTTTTTGATTTACTTTTTGGTGGCAGGAGTATTCATTTCAGTGATTTTGTTTTTGAAAAGAAAAAAATGAGCAAAAGGAGATGTCCGAAGTCGACATCTGTCCCCCCCCACCACGATAGTGCGTGTATGGCTCAGCTCCGGGGGGGAACCACCTCGCTGCGCCATTACGCTGAACTGTTGCAGAAGCTGCGAGCATTTTAGGGGACGCTCCTGCCTCAGGTGCGGAAGCGCTTGGCAGTGGAAAGTTTGCAGGCAGGCTTCGGGGCACACGGGGCCAGGCGCTTTGCTGGGGAAAGGGGGGCAAAGGGTGGGCGCGGCTACAGAGAGTGGAGGTTTTTGCATAATTTACAGGAAGCCTAGAGTTTGGGGGAGCTGCAGCGCCGCGGGGGAGAGGTGGGTGTTGGTGAGAAGGCTGCTTTCTAGGAGAGAGGATGCAGAAGGACCTTCCGTGGGTCGGCCCCCTGGTTGGAGGTGCGCTGCTTATGTGACCTGGTTAATTTTCTCTTTTTTCCCTTTTCTTCTCTCTCTCTCTCTCTCTCTCTCTCTCTCTCTCTAATTCGACACTTTGGGGAAAAGAATCAAGTGGCTCCTTTGGCGTCCGAAGCTTTCGGAGGAAGCCCGAGCCTGGCTCCCTGCAACCTCCTGGCCCCCAGGGCGCCGACTCCTCCTATCCGGGTCACTTTGTGCGCCCCGATCCCCACCTTTTTTGTTCCCAAGGCTGTTCATCCGCCCTCCATGCCCCCCCCCGCCCACTCTCTACCACACTGCACGATTTCTCAGGGTCTTTCTGGGACTTCCAAACGCAGATGTTTAGTTTTGTCGACTTGCTTTGCATTTTCCACGAGGTGTGGTCGTCCGGAGAGTCTTTCAAGTCCCTCCAATGAGGGCGAACCTGAGACCCTGGCCCTTTTATCTGTGAGAAGGAAGCCTTCAGACTGCAGAGGTGGCGCGCAAGTCGTGATGCGCTTTGCCAGTGGGAAAGTCCCGCAGGCTGCTCGGCGCTGTGCTGGACACCGCGGTTCTCATCGAGACAGCGGCGCGAGTGCCGGACTCGGAGCACGCGGGCGGGCCTGCCCCGGGTGGTGCCGCGCGCCGGCCCGCGGGCGGCCGGTGGTTGCAGGTGCAGGCTCCATGGTGCCCGGCGCTCGCGCTGCGCTGGGATTTCGTTGAGAAAATGGAGCAGTGAGTTGGGCGAAAGGGTCAGGAAGACTGTGAGACAAAAACCTACACAAACCCTCCCCCATCCGCCCCCCACTGATAAAATGGTGCAGATCAGCACGTCCGCGGGCACACCCTTTTTTAAAAAATTGGGGTGAGCAACAGAAAAAAAATTAAAGGTCGAAAACAAAAGTCGCGTTACCTCCTGACTCACCTGTTCTTCCTTCCAGGCCTCCTTCCACTAAGATCTGAAACTTTTCTTTGTTTTTACTCAATGCAGCAAGTTTCAATGAAAATGCATACGACGTGAACCTGAGCGCGACAATAGATTTATTTCGAGGTGAAAACGTGTGAACGGGATATTTCTACGGATGTGGACCGGAAGCCCGCCCCGTACAGGCTCGCCGAGGTGGCCCGAGGTGCAGGCAGGGCTGCTGCGCGCTGCTCGCGCACACTCCGCGTCCTGTGACCGCTGTCTGGTACAATGTTGCAATACCTAAACACCATTGCAACAACAAAAGTTGTTTTTCTTCCCTATAATTAAATCTAATTTGTTAATTGTCTTTCCTCTTGCAATGTTTTCATCTTAAGAGGTGACACGTTATTATTTTCTCTGCTTAATAATATTATTTATAAATTAATACTGTATATTTTCCATTAGTGGAACATACAATTAGGTGTTTGATTTAGTTTGTATCATTTATGCAGACAAAACGGCCTGTTTGCAGGATTGATCTGCAGCGGGAGGCTGAACGGCCCAGGTGGTTGCCGCTCCGTCCAGGAGACAGTCCTGCATCGGGGCATCTGACACTTCATTCACAGTGCGCTTGCTTCCCCAGCCACTGGGTGCAAAAGCAGTATACAAATATTAGAGCCCCATTTTCTGTCTCCTTTCATTCCGTTATGTCCCCCAGATCAAAGTTCCTTTCTCCTCCCTGGCCTCTCCCCCTCTCTGGTTCAGCCCCCACCCCCAACTTGTGTTTTAGGTCCTTATGGTTGCATCCAGCCTGATTTTATGTCTTCGGTGCTGTGACAAGTGACCGCTAATTGGTTCTTACTTGAGCGAAGATATTACCATACTAATATTATTATTGGTAAGAAGGGGTAATTGATAACACCACCTGCCACTCTGGAGCAATCACAATGATAAATGTTTCCATCAACAGGAAGTCTGTGCTCGGTGCACCAGCGCCCAGCCCAAACAGCATGTCAAGTGCCAATTATAAAGATGTTGCCTTTCTATTACGCTGGGGGTGGGGGGCACCAGGAAGCATGCAGCCCCCAAGTGTATCTACAGCTTATTGCAAACGCTTTTCCCAAGCTTCTTATGCCCCCACTTGAGGGCTACTCTCCCCGTAAGAACAAAACGCTGTATTTAAATGAACGGGCGCAGAGCTAACGGCCCTCCCACACTTCTCCTGTGGCCCACTTGGCTTTTGAACCTATTGCAGCACACGTGTAAATATTCTCTAACAGAGAGCCGAGCGTGTGCGGGGCGCTTGCCTCCATCCACGTCTGTGTGCTGGGAGCCCCGCGTGCTCCTTACAGGCCGTGTGGGCACCCCACGCAAAAACACCCCATGGCTTTCCGTGTCACACGCAGGGACACACGGCCTGCACACGGTGTGGAGGTGCTACTCTGTGACCCCCCCCTGCATGAACGGTACTGGCCAGCTCAAACTTTGGCCCCCTCCCCTGCAGGGAGGCTCAAACGATTATTATTAGCTTGCATTATTAGATGCAGGCCTCAAAAGGCGAAATCAGCTATTGATAATTGCAAGAAGTATACAGCAGCTACTGTATCGATCGGCTTGTCCCTATTCCCCTGGTATGGGCGAGATAAGAAGACTCACTCTTTAGTGCAATATAATTTCTTTTGACCTATCTGCTTGCTACAGACTTATGATGAATAGCCGGAGTGGTTAAAGTCCTTTATCACGAAAGTTACCCCTTGATATAATATTGATTCTTTATAACTAGCTCCAAACACAAAAATCAAACTGTCCACTTGACCATCATCATCATCAATATCATCACAAAGCCTCTGGAATAAAGATCAGCCGCCGCCTGCAAACGCTTTCTGTAATCTGCCCGGCTAATCTTTATCTGCTGATGATGGAAAGAAGAGGGGGTGGGGGCAGGCAGAGCGAGCGGCATGTCGTTTGGACCAGCGCTATATTTATATGTGTACGTGTATTAGGCCGAGGCGAGGCCAGGCGGCCGCTCCTGGCTGGGGCGCTCGGGCCGCGCGCCCGCCTCCTCGGTGCTCGCTCCCACCCCCACCCCCGGGAATCCGGGGGGCTGGGAGGCCCAGGGGGTCGGAGACGAAAAGGGATCCGTGTGAGCTGCCTGACATTGGACACAGAATGAGACCCACGGCCTCCTACCCGGTGGAAATCAATGTCACGCGTCCTTGGAGCTCCGCGGCTGCGCTCCGGGGAGGGCGGCGGAGAGGGGCGCACCGGTGGGCTCGCGGGCGCTGAGGGGCAGCACCGCCCCAGGCGCACATCAAAGGCGGCCCTGCAATCCGCGTGCATTTCCCCAATTAATGGCATTTCCTGCCCGCCCCGCCCCCTGCGCCAGCCGGGGGCAGCCTGGGCGCGGGGACGAGCGTCACCCGCGAGCACGCCTGGGGGGGGGGTGTCCGCGCATGGGAGCCCTGTCCCCATTGAGACCAAATTTTGGGCGTGTTATGGGAGGAAAGAGGTCTAGGGGTGCGGGGGGGGAAACGGAGGGACCCCCCACTTCTACCTCCTCGAATGCCCGCACCTACCGCAGCTGTTGTAGGTGACCCCCGTGCCGTGGGGTCCTAGGGCCCCTTCAGTGACACCCCGAGTCTCTTCCCACCCTCATTTCTGCGACCTCAGAGGTCGGGGACCAGTGGGGGGAGGGAAGATTGTGGCGTCGCGTGGGGTCGCGTCCCCCACCTCTGGGTTCCTAATCAGCGCGACGGGGTGGGGGAGGGGGGTTGGGCTGGGGGCTGGCGGCCCTCTGTCGCTGGAACTCCACGCTGTTCCATGCTCCAGGGTCCTGCCCCGAGGGCAGTCGGGGGCTTGTCTGGGGTAACCCACGGCGCGGCGGGCGGGGGGAACGTGGTGGCTCTGCAGAAGGGGCGGCCGACCTGAGACCGGTCCAGGCTGGGTCCAGGCTTGTCCCCGCTGAGCCCCTCCCCGCCGCCGCGCCCCTCCCCCTGCCCCGGGCTCCTAACTTATTGGAGTCAGCTGGGCCGCCCCACGCGGGGCCACTCAGCCGGTGGCCGAGGAGGACGGCCTGGGGTGGAACCCGGGAGTAGTGTCGTCACCCTGCACCGCCCCCGAGCTCGTGGAGGAGGGCCGGCGGTCCGGTGTGGTCCTGGGGTGGGGGCGGGGCGCGGGGAGCAGGCAGGAAGCCAGGCCCGGCGCGGTTCCGGCCAGCCTGCTCCGGCCCGCCCGCTCTTCCTCGTGCAGGGGAGTTCGAGGGGAGCGGGCACCACTCTGATGTGACGGGTCCCAGGGCTCTCGGCTTCTCCTTATCACAAGTGTCATTTCTTTGGCTCCAAGCTCTGCAAAAGCGCAGAGGCGAAACCCTGCAGAAGGCCGGCCCGTGGGCGCGCTCACCCCAGGACCTTGAGCCGTGGCGAGGGGACAAAGACGACGCCGGGCAGGACCCTGCTCTCGGTCAAAGACAGAGTCTCCCCTGTGACCTCCTGCACTGGGCCGCTGGTGGAACCGAGCCCTCGCGGCCCGGTGGGGGAGAGGAGGACAAAGTCATGCGGGGCGGGGGGTCAGGTCATAGTCTGCAGGGAAGGGAGTCGTGGGGGTGGAAGGGCCAGTCCCCCGCGCTCTCTGAGAGGCAGGGCTGGTCAGTTACATTGATCAGCAGCTGTGTCCAGACACGGGCACCTGCTTGCTAAGGACTGTGCTTGGCCAGGTAGAGGGAACAGCAAGGAGCGAGGCATTTACCCACCTTAGGGAAGCCGCCTCCAGAGGGGACCACTCAGGTCTCAGGAGCCCACGCGGCCGGCCAGAAGTGATCCAACCCACGAAAACGCAGCGTCTCTGCCTCTCTGCTCTGCAGTGCCCCGGCCGCCCAGCAGTTCTGCTGCCCGCCACAGCCTGCACCTTGGCCTGAGGGGTGCACTTGTCCCTCGGTCCCCGCTGTCTGGGCCATGGTGCAGCCTCGTTCGAGGACGTGCCCTTCCTTTAGTGGATGGGGACACTGGTCCCAGGGACACTCGATCAGAAGGGGGCCCATCCTACACTGGGGTCACTGGGCACAGAGGGGATTTGTCCACACCCTGGCCCAGACCCTGTTTCCCTGGGGTAGGAGTAGTAACACAGAAAGGTGAAGGGCACCTCCTTTCCTTTATGGAGGGTTCTTCACGGCAGTGGCCGGTGGCTCTCTGGAGTGCGGACGTTTTGAATGGTGACCTTCAGGGAGGTCCTGTGAGGGCTGTGCTGGTTTTATTTCTGCCACCTCCCCGAGAGGAGGCCGCTTGCCCGCCCCCGCCAGCCCAGGGGTCTGCACTGCACAGCAGCGGCCTCATGACAGCACAGATGGGAGCCGCAGACGGGAGAAGGGCCCAGGCACGTGGGAACCACAGACCTCAGTGCAGGTGGGAGTGAGGCTGTGACCCAGGAGAGAGTGTGTGCCTACTGTGCGCAGGGTTCCAGCAATGTCTGAACCAGCGGCCGGAGATGCAGTTGAACCATCCAGCACCCAGGCCACTGCCCGCTGCGTGTGTGGGTGGGTCGTGGGGACCAGCTGGGGACATGCCACAGGGTCAGTGACCCCCCACAAATCACACCCACTCTGAGTTACTCCTCCCCTTTCACCCCCCACCCCCGCCCTGGCCATTTGCAAAGACCAGGACAGAGTCTGTGGGGCACCCAGGGCCGTCCTGGGCGTGGCCTTTCACAACTTTTTAGTGGGCGTGGCAGGAAGTGGCAGTGGCTCTGTAGAAGCCACCAGAGTGCAGGGCACAGTGAGCACAGGGCTGGGGCGTCCTCTGTCCTCAAGGTCCCAGCAGCCTGGGGCCCAGGGCAGCCTTCACAGTGACCGGTGGTGCTCCCGTCAGAGAAATGAATGGGGGATTCTCTCGGATCACCTGGTTGAATGTCACCTGGCGGGGTCAGCGTGCTAATCAGTGTCACAGGTGTGGGGCTGGCTGTCACAGCACTGCTTTTGCCCGGCTCTGTCCCGGTCAAGCACCAGTCAGTCAGGCTGTGTCTGCTTCCCGAGGACAAAGCTGTAGGAAAAGGGGCGGTGACCTCACACACAGCTCAGATTGGCTGCTGACGTCCCCATGGCCATCGGTCACCCCGTTTGTGTGGACAACGTGTAAACCACATGTGTGCGTTTACGTAACACTCTGTGCGTGTTCGTTTGGGGGAAGTGCCACCTTGCACACGAGTACCTAGAACACGTGACGTGCATACGCAGAGGTTTAAAACTGCCCTAGACGGTCACGTGGTCACGGCGTTTCCTGTGAGGAAGGGGCGCCAGCGGGTCACCACCCGGCTCCCTGAGGGTAGCAGTTACTGTGAGAAGGAACATTTATTACATAAGTATCTGTTTAAAGCACCGTTAAAATAGTGGGAGGTGGACGACGCACATACTATGTTGCTACCAGAATGCTCTGAAAATACCCCCTGGAGAGGGGGCGGAAGTCCCTCTATCTGAAGTGTGGGGGCACCTGTCGCCCAGCGGAGACTGGGGGTCCCCTTCTCTGACGTGGTGTCACTGCGGAGGTGACTCACGGGGCGGGTGCAGCCCGTGGTTTTGCCCAGTGGTGTCGGGCAGCTGGCTGGGGCGGTTTCCTCGTGGAACTGGCTGGTCCATGGGACTCTCACATGCACCTTGGTGCTGTCCCCGAGGGACAGATCCCACGGGCCAATCAGACAGGCCCTGGAGAAGAGGTGCCGGGCCCATCCCAGCTGTCTTTATTTCGTCACCATCTGGTGCCGCAAGGCCGGGCGACTCCTCTTGCTTCCAGTTGCTGCACAGAATGGCCTGTGGCCTGGGGTCAGGCCACCTGCAGCTACGTCCAGATGCTCGTGTGTTTCTCACTAGTTTTCCACACGGCCCGGATGGAGGGCAGGGCTCCGCACGCTCCAGTTTCCCTCTTGGAGTATTGTTTTCGAGGAAATTACTGAAGCCACATTGTCAGTGTGATAGAGCTTTAAAAATAGAATAATTTAAATGCCCTGCGGTGTGACTGCCTCGATGACCAGCGGGGCGGGCTGAAGTCACAGAAAGGTCGCTCCGGGCGACAGGGTGGCTGCTGAGGTGCCAGCGGAGAGAATGCCAGGGCCCGTCTAGAGCAGGGCGAGCCCCTGGCCTGGTGGAGCAGAGGGGGCGTGGTGAGTGTGTGTGAGTGTGTGAGAGTGTGAATATGAGTGCACAGTGTTTGTGAACACGTGAGTGTGAACGAGTGTGAATGTATGTGTGAGCGTGTGTGTGAGAGTGTGTGAGAGTGTGAGTGTGTTGCAGTCGGCCGGGCACGTGAAGAATGCTGCAGCAGGTGAGATTTTTCAGACCGCAGACCAGGAGTCACACCGAGTCCATGTCTTCAGTCCTAGCCCGGCTCCCAGGAGGACCCCGGGGTCACACAGACAGGCTGCTGCACCCCCTTCCGAAGGCGCACCCCTGTGAGCGGAGCCCAGGGGCGCAGGTTGTTGCGAATACCGGACGCCTGGGGAGGAGAACGTCCGTCTCCTGGTCACTGGATGGAGCAGCCACCGCCCTCTCTGCCTGTGGCTCCGTCACTCAAGGAGCACACGGAGTTCTTCAACGTCCGTGAGCCTCACAGGAGAAAGTGGAGGGTTTCCCATGTTATTTGTTCACGTGTGGAAATGAAGCCGTAATATCTGGAGTCAGAAGGGTGAGGTCTCACAGTCCCAAGTCCTTATTCGCCTTTTCCCCGGAGGGGACGTGGGAGGGAAGGCCATTCCTGAAACCGCGGGGAGGAGGCCCTGCGCACTGGGGTGGCGGCAGGGAACCTTTGTGGGGGGTGCAGCTCCTGGGCCTGGGGAGGGGCTGGCAGCCTGCGGGGATGGAAGACGCCTTCCCTGGGCCCGTCTGCCGTGTGGGAGTGCCGTGAAAACTGGGCAGGTTTTGGGCGCTGCAGTCAAGCTGGGGCTCCTGGGGGGGGCCGGGGGGCCGGGGGACCGCACTGCCGAGCACCCGGACGGCTGGAACAGGAGGGGGTGTGCTCAGAGCTGCGCACACATGGACAGATGTTTAGTCAATGGACGTTTCCCCTTCCCACCGTGGGATGCAGAATGTCGTTTTCCTGCGGGTTTTATTCTGTTTCGCCCTGTGGAGTTCCCGTGTGATCTTTTCTTGCCAGTGAAATTGCCGATCGAATTCTGGACACTTTAAAGACATTTATTTATGTCTCCATCTTACACACAAAACTGACTTTCTGGTTTACAAGAGGCCTCCCCCACCCGCCCGCAGCTTTACGGAGGTGAGCTGACAAAGGGGCAGGTCCAACGTGCAAACTGGACGTCCGCCACCTGTGCACACCGCAGAGTGACCCCGCCCTCACGCCAGCTCACAGTGCCCTCGCTCACACGCAGTCAGCCGTCCCTCTCCACACCGAGCCTGCTCCAGATCTGCGCCCCTGGCGTCTGGGAGGTCCGCAGGACCCTGTGATTAACGTGGTCACCACGCTGCTCTCAGACCCTCCGAATTTATCGTGAGGCAGCGCCGGCCTCTCACCAGCATCTCTGTCTCCCCCACCCTGGCTGCTACCATTCTACTCTGTCTCTGTGGGTCTGATTTTTCTCCAAACCTCTTTTAAAGATTTCACATGCAATTATTGGTAATACCACACAGTGTTTGTCCATCTGCACCTGCCTTTTTCACTTAGCGTGATGCCCTCCAAGTACCCTCGTTGTTGTGGCAAATGGCAAATTTCTTCTATTTATTTATCTATTATTTTTAGAGAGAGGAGAAGAAAGGGAGAAAGAAGAGGAGAGAAACATCAATGTGTGGTTGTCTCTCACACGCCCCCTACTGGGGACCTGGCCTGCAACCCTGGCCTGTGCCCTGACTGGGAATCGAACCAACGACCTTTTAGTTCTGGTGCGCAGTCCACTGAGCCACACCAGCCAGGGTGAGAGTTCTTCCTTTTTAATGGCTGATGAATAATCCACATGTCTTTGTCTCCATCTCTGTCTCTATCGCTGCCTCCATGTCCACGTTTGTGTCTGTATCTTTCTCTATATACACATCTCCTGTATGTACCTGCCACGGGAGCTGTGTCCGCTCACCCACTGGTGCACATGCAGGCTGTTTCCAAGTCTCGGCCGGTGTGGGCCGCGCTGCCGTGAGCACGGGGGTGCAGGCGGCTCTTCAATCACTGCTTTCACTCCCAGCACACAGACACCCGGAAGCGGGATTGCTGGGCCCTGTGATGGTTCTACTTTCAACTTTTGAGGAATCCCCACGCTGTTTTCCTTCACGGATGTACCCAGTAATATGATGGTAAAAGTAGACAAGGCCCTACATGCAACGCCTCCATTCAGTGTTATCAGCGAGAGTGCGGCAAACCTCAGAGTTCCCGCCCACGGCGTTTGAAATAAGTTCCCACCATCATCAGTTATTATGTGACATGCAGGCGGCGGCAAGCCACCCGAAGGCCACAGGCGCAGACCCGAGGCTGCGGACACGGCGAATTTAGAAGTACGTGGCAAAAGCACATGGCACCACCTTTGTGGGGACTCGCCAGGGGCAGAGTGCATGCGTGTTTGGGTGTATGTGGGGGTGGGGGAGGGTGTGAGTGGTACCGATGCACAGGCACGAGGAGGAGAGGAGAGGAGACAGCCAGGGGATGAAATCCCTCCCTAGGTCTTTCCTGTGGCGTCTGACTCACCGAACCTCTTCCCGGTTAGTGCGGCCGCGTCCGACGGTGCCCACGAGGTCCTTCGTTAAAGGAGGCCGACTGGCCTGATGTCATGAAGAGCAAACTTCATATGCTAATATTTCCTGCAGGGCGCAGACCCTTGTAGTCACTGTTTGGTCGATTTCTTTAGTCTCTGAACTTCTGAAAGGCAAGTAATTAGTCTTTTACACAAGGGAAGGCACTAGATGAGGCAGCTAAATGAAGAATTGCTAATTGACTCAGACCCCGATATACTTGGATCCCAACCCTGCTTCTGGAAGTGACACGAAGACTTTCTCAACACCGGGCCACGCCCGCGTGCGCGAAGCTAAGCTGAGCTATGAGCACGGCCTTTCCATCAGTAAGGCATACATCCATATTTATTGAAAAAACAAAAAGCAAAATGTATTTCGCTGGAATCCTCTGCCCGATTGACTTTATCCGTTCTTTCATTTTGCTTGCACTGTCTGTTTCTTCTTCTTCTTTTTTATTGTCAGATTTTGGCTGAAAAACTTCACATAGAGTGTGTAATATCAAATTTGTATAATATAAATTACACAGTATATGGCCCTTTGTGGATGTTTGCATTTCTGTGTTTAAGAACTGAGCTGTCAGAAACGTTTGGCTGGCCTGGCCGGCGTGGCGCGGTTGGTTGTGCGTCCTCTTGCAGACCAGAAGGCTGCAGGTTCAGGTGTGGGTCCAGAGCACGTGCCTGAGTTTTGGGTTCAGTCCCCAGTCGGGGCATGTGCAAGAGGCAACCAGTTGATATTTCTCTCTCACATCCATGTGTCTCTTCCTCCCTTCTCCTCTCTCTCGAATCAATAAAAAAAGAAGAGAAAATTGGCATCTTTCGGTGATTGCGCTCAAAATAAGCGGAGCGCCTACTAATTAGTAGACCGGGTGTTGGGCCTTTCTGCGAGTCTCGTTTATAATGCCACCTGTTGATTGTGCCGACCACGCGTGGGCGAGGCTGTCCGAACAGCCGGCTCTGAATTCTCGCTTCTTGCTGAGAACTGTCATTCTAACTCACGTCGACTCAGTTGCATTGTTTCCCGGCTGGGCTGCACGCAGACTCCACAGACGCGAATGTGCCGGCTGTCCCCCATGCCATGTCAGACACGCTCACTCGAGGCGATGCAGGGAGGTGACTCAGCTGCTATTATTTTGTGACAATGCACCGATTTCAAAGAGAATTAAAATAACATCCCGTTGTGGTTTTTACCGAATCCCACCAAACCTGGCGTGTGCTTGTGTGGAGAATCAGCCCGCGGAGGTTTTCTGGAACCTCTGTTGTTGCTTCCGTGCTCCATCCCCGGCGGCTCCAGGGCCAGCGTTCTGCTTTCAGGAAGTCGACATGAATGGACCATCTGTGTGTGTGATTTCAGAGTGAGCTGGAGGGACCCTGGCGCATCCCACCTTGAAGAGCCCACTCGAGCGTCGTTGTGGCCGCTGGCCTGGCTGCTGGACTACTGTCCACTGTCTGCCTACCTGGACTGCCTGTCCTGTCCTGTCCTCTGTCGGGTCCTCCTCTCCTGCGTGACACGAGCTGGTCCTTAGCTCTTGAACACGCCTGCCTCCCGGAGAGGCCCGGGGAAGGCTGCGGTGGGAACTCAGGGGGTGGTGGAGGCAACAATGACTTCTGGAGTTTCTCTGGCTGAGGGTCGCGGTGAGGACAGACTCCTAGAGACAGAGCTGCAGGCACGGGGCCAGTATCCACTGCACCTGGGACAGTGAAGCTGCCGGCTGGGACGGAAGCGTCTGCAGGTCACAACATAATGCCCGCCGGACAGCGGGTGTCGAGGCCCGATTCGTTTTCGCACAACCTCACAGTGAGCTTTCTTTGGGGAGGAACCCCACTCAAATCCTGAAAGAGGTGCGGCGGTTCCTGGGGGTCTGCCTTCCGTTAAGCACATCCTGACAGGGTGGGCTGCCCTCAGTAGTATTTAAACACAAGTGGGTTTCTCCGTACTCGCGACGCCCTTGGCAGTGGCCCTGGCCTCCCGCCCCCAGCACGGGGTGAGGGAGGGAACAAGGAACCTGCAGCTGCACTGCTGTGCACACTGATCGTTTGCTTGCACGTGGCTGAGCGGACAAACCTGTTTTAGTCTACGTGTGACTTTCTGTAGAGACCAAGCATTCGCTCTGGACAGCTGGGAGGCTGCTGACAAAAAACGTGTTACTTTCGGTTTTATCAGAAAAGGGTGAATGTGCAGGGCTGCATGGGACACGAGGTGTCACCCGAGGAGAAAGGGGTTCCTGCCTTCGGCTTTACCGAGTGAGCTCGGCAGGAATCCAGACCGGGAGATACGTGGAAGGGCTGGGCCCCTCGTGCCTGCTCCAGGGACACTGTGGCTCTGTGTGCTGTCTGTGCCCCGCCCCCGCAGGCCTGGTCTGCCTGCCCGCCACCCCACACACAGCGGGCGCCACGCTCCATTCCCTAATTTAGCCTCAGACGGCCAGCAAGGGGCACAGGGCCTTAGCTCCAGGCTCTGTTGTCTTTCTGATGGAGGAGACTAGATTCAGAATTCGTTTGGTTTTGGACATCCAAAAATGGTCAGTGCTTATGAGCCACGGCCGCCTGGGGCGTGAGCTCAGCCAGAGCCACGAGTCTGGCTGGAGAGCCACGGGCTGGACGCATGCTGACTGAGTGGTGAAGGAGGTTCCTCCGCCGAAATTCCACGTGGGGCCATTGGCTGTGACGAAAACTCACCAACGTGAAATGAGAGACAATATGTCTATTTTCTTTCATTTCTCTTCCCATGGAAGAAAGAAGTGGTCAGCAGGAAGAACGATGAATAATTCTGGCATTCGATTAATACACAAGTAATTTTACTCTCTCAAGATGAGTATAGAAGGTGAAGGAGAAGAAAGTAAAAGGCCAGGAGCACTTCGACAATAATTCCAGTGGCTCAGAGGGGTCATTTTGTGTCACTGCTTCCGTCTGGAATTCGAATGCCGTGTGTCACACGGTGGGTTCTGTGTGGGTCCCCTCGCTGTTTGGATGCCGGTGTTCGTGTCCAAGGTGCCACGTCTGACGCCTGCACAGGTCGAGTCCCCCACAGACATACTGTTCTGTCTGTCCTGACGTCAGCTTCTGTGACTGCAGTCGCGACTTTTCCGCTGAGAGCGAGCAGATGAATGGCGAATGCTCCCCCATCGGGCCCCCCGGGACATTGTTCTGGGCTTTGTTTCAATCCCTGTCGTTAAAAAAAAAAAAAAGCAACAAAACACTCGCAACAGTGTTATTAATGTGACGAAAAGGAATACTTGTTAGTAACTAGGTAATTTTAAGAATGTGGGCTCGCCCTCTGTAATCTGTGTGATTGAGGAGGAAGGTCTAGTGCCCATCATTCCTAACGACAAGACCGGGCAGGCTTGACGCCTCGGTGACGGCGGCCATGGGAAGGCTATCGGCGATCTGAGCCGCAGCTGAGGAATCGGCCCGGCAGCCCCCCACAAAAGTGATACAAAAGAATTAAACCCGCGCTGAAGTCCATTTCCTTGTGTACTCACACAAAATGATTTTTCTTAAATATGATAATAAATCACAGCAAAAAATCAATGTGGCAGGGCCCAACTGCTATGGCCTGATAACGCATCAATCAATATTTAGTATTTAGATTTTAATTAATACATAGCCGTGCGGAGGCTTCTTAAGAGAGAAATATTATCTCAGATAAAAAACCCGGCACCCTTCGCATGCAGAAGTTGTTGCTCATATCTGTCATCGATCAAGCTGCCGAGTGGTGATTAAAAACCCTGGGAAACGTCAGACGAGAGGGCGAGACAGATTGGACCCGAGCCTGTTGCGGCATCCCTGCCTGGGGAGCTGCCGGCTCTGAGTGGGGAGGGCAGAGCCGCAGGGTTCCTGGTCCGATGGGGCAGGACCTAGGGGGCCCCTGGCCGTGTGGGCTGGGCTCTGAGTGGCTAAACCCAGACCAGGGACTTCCAAGGGTTCATGTCTACCGCCCACCCTCGTCCCCCTGCTCAGGCATCGCAGTATTGGGGAAACCTTTTCTCTCAATGAGGGAGTTGTTTTAAATATCACCAACGGGCACTGGGGTCCACGGTGATTCCAGCCACGCTTCGGATTTCCTCCACGTCCTGCGTGATTTGGGCTGTCCCAGAGAAAGATGGGTGGAGGTCTTCCTCCAAGTCGCTGCAGGGGCCACCCCGTTCCTGCAGCGTGTCCACAGCGCTGCTCCCTTAGGCCCCTCTGACCCCTGCACACTGCCACCAGCTGCCACCTGGACCCGAGTTTCCACACCGATCCGTGAGGCCGTGACGGCTCTCTCGGTGCCTGAATCCCTGATGGCTACCAGGCTTTTCCTCAGGTAGAAAGAAGAGGTTTTTTTCTAGGAGGAGCAGCTCCTGCGAAACTCGGAGACAAGCAGGGACAGGGAGAGGTGGGGAGACGGGAGAACACGCCTCGTGGGAGGGCCCAGGGGCTTTGCATGATTTCCTGTGAACCCGGCCCCCTCCCGGCATCTTTTCTCCTGTCCTCTGCTTGTTTCCCCTTGGCTGTCCCTCGTCCCCGCACCCGGGGAGGGACAGGTGCCCCTCAGCTGAAGCCACCCTGGTGCAGCCCTCCCACCCGGAGCCCCCAGGTTGTGGGTGTTGGGCCTCCACAGGCAGCCTCGGGGGGTCCCCAGGGAAGTGGGCTCCTTGTCTGGGGTGGGGTTTCCTCTTTCCCGCATTTCCTCGATATTGGTGTTTGTTCACTGAATGCGGTGCCAGCGGAGGCCAAGGGAGGCCATGTGACAGGTGTCCGTGACGTCCACTCCGTGAGGCAGTTGTGTCGGAGAAAGAGGGCACTTCAATGCGCTCGGGGGTCCAGGGGGTTACACCCTGTGGGCCTCGTTTTGGGAACCGAGGGGCCCTAGTGGTGGTCAGTAGCCGTGGGGAGTGACCACAAATAAACTTCCTGAGGCCAGAAGTGAAAGGAACTGTTTCCTGGTGGGGACTGACGGGAAATTGTGGGTTCAGGGGCAGAGGTGGCTCCAGGCTGTCGGGTCTGCTGCCAGAGCTCCAGGCGGAACTCTGTTCCCAACGGGGAAATGGCCAGACGGGCCACTGAGGAAGCAGCTGGCCGCCAGGGTCCACGGTCACAGGAGAAAAGCTGGTCACAGAGGGATTAGGGGAGTATTAGCACCATGTGGTATCAAGGGCTAGAAACATCCCCAGTTTGACCTGAAAATTCTACCTCTGGGACTTTGCCCTAAGGTCATGGTCAGATAAACGTGACATTTATGTCTTGGGTGCTGGCTGCAGGGAAGCCACAGCACCCACAGCCCTTCGGGGCCCTCGTCACCTCGTCGCAACCGAACATGTGACGAGAGAACGGCTCTCAGAGGTGGCGTGCTCCCGGGCTAGGAGGGTGGCCTCAAAGGACCTTCTGTAATCGCAAGAAACGTGCCCGAATTCTGTTAAACCTGCGGGAGCAAGAAGCCCTCACGTCGGTGTTTCGGAGTCCCCAGAGTCCCTGAGGCTAGCGAGACCCAGGGACTTCTGTTACCGGTGTAAATGGTCAGTGACTCCCGTCCTCCGGTCCTGCGGGTCAGAAATGTCGCTTGCGTGGACGAGCGCCCACCCAGGTGCAGCGGGCGGGTCGGGATTCAAGGCCTAGCCTCACTTACAGGGTGAAACACGGAAGATGTCCTGCAGTCACCTCTTCACATAGCGACTGGATTTCCTTACGTCTGCAGTGAGTTTTCTCCCCTTCAATGCAAAACAAAGGGTGGTATGAAGTGAGGGCCTCTCACCAAATGCCACCAAGGGACAGAATGACCTTTTGTCTGCACCAGAACTGACCTCTGCGGGAGGTGGAGTTTTGCAGTGAGTAGATTAAAATAATGCCCGTGTGCCGGAGTGAGATTTTGTCCTGACAGATGGGAAGTGATGGGAAGATATTCACGTGTGAAATAAAAGCGGCCTTTCCATCCATGAGACGCACACAGAGCAGTCGCCCAGCGGAGAGCTCCCGGCGCCGCGGCCCGGTGGTTCTGTCGGAGTGTTGGGGGGCTTTGGGGGGACTCCCTGTGAGTTTGGGAGCAGGCTTCTCCTCGTTTGTCTCCCATAGGACTAGAGCCAGGTGGGGGTGGCGTTCTCTTCTGTTCTCCTGGGTCCGCTGCTGCCTCTGTGCGCGCAATCCTGGAAGGCGCCGGAACAGAGCCGCGAGCCTGCCACACTCACCCCTGCTTCACGCAGGCACTTTAAATCATGTCTTTTTAAAACTAAAACGCTTCCTGAAATAGGTGTTGCAGAAGAAGATTTGAATTGTCGGAAGTGTCAATTATTAGTCCACCTCCAATAAACTGGGTACAGCAGCTGCCCTGAGGAAAAGCGCCCAGGGGGTCCAAGCGGGGCAGGGGCGAGGCCAGCGCTGCCACCAGTTGGGGGAGACTGAGGCCTCTCAGGACGTCACGCTGGTCAGTCATTCGAGACTGTGTGACTGGACGGGGTTCAAGGTCGGCCGTGAAGAGTGGAGGGCTATGGTGGGTCTGGGCTTTCGGGTAGAGTTGCCCCGGCCGTCTGGACTGGGGTCCACAGACTGACCTTTGTGTGGACAAGCTTGTGGCGGGTTCGGGAGGTGAGCTTGTGGAGGGAGAGGGTGAAGATGGGAATAAAAAGTGGTAAAGGGGACATGAGGGGCTGTGTCTGCAGCCTTCAGTGGGTCCAGGGGTGGGGGGTTCCTTTTTAGGAAGAGGCCAGGACGAGGCTGCAACTGGTGGACAGTGAGACAGGAGGGCCACATCGTGCTGTTCTGGCTGGCCCGAGTGCGGAGCGCCGCTGGCCTGGTGGCCTTCTGCTGGAGACGCAGGGGACGTTCTGGTCCGAAGGCTGTGTAGGGGCAAGAGTGAGGCGTGTGGGCGACTGTGTGGTGGCCCGGGATTTCAGGGAGAAGGTCCGGACGTTTGAGGGACCGAGGCTGGGGGGCAGGGGCCTCACGGGCACAGCCGTCCGACTCAGAGGAGAAGCTCCGAGGGGAGAGGTTCGGGTGCAGGTCGCGGGGGAGATGCTGGGTGGCAGCTGGGAGTGCGCAGCAGAGCGGCCTGTGCCCAGGGCTCCTTGTTGCAGAGTTTGCCTCTGGAACCGACGCAGAGGTTCAGATGAACCACATGGATCGACGTGGGTGGCACAGGGGCTGCGTTTGAAAATAGGCGGGATATTTGCTAATACGAGGGAATTGCTGCAGGAAGTGTGACGATGGCAATGGGGCAGTGACCAAAAGAGTGGGCCTCGCGGATGACACAGCCCGTCTGGGGTGGGGGGCGCCCCACATGGAGGCTGGGCCGTGGCTTGGATGTCGTGAGCGCCAGGGTGGCGGCCTCCCGGCTTCTTCGTCTACGTTCGTTCCTATTCTTGCCAGAATATTCCCCTGATGTTTGTTTTCCCAAGGGGTCAGCTGTCATGGGGGGCGGGGCAGAGCTGGCCTCGAAGCATTGGCTGGACCCCGGGCCCCCACCAGTCCCTGTCTCCACACGCTCACTTGCGTTGGGACCACACCAGCTGCTGGGGAAGAGCGCGCTTTCGGAAACTTCATTCTCTGCTTGCTTTTGCACATGACTGCGTGCCCCGCGGCGGCCCTGCAGCTCGTCCGCGACTGGCTCCGGGGATGGATCCGATCAGGTGCCCGTGTGCTGTTCCAGGTTTGGCGGCGGGGTCGCCGCCCTTCACCCACTCCTACCCTGAGCCCCTGCAGAGCCTCACTCTACCTCAGTGGTACCAAGGTATGAGCTCCGTTACCCGATTTCACACAGGACAAGATCGCCTGGGAGGGTCCCTCCTGACCAGGGTAGAGCTGGGTGAGCACGGGGCTCCTGCCTGGGTCCTGGCCCTGCCGCCCTCCCCAGACCTCCGGTGTGCCGCCAGCACTGGGCCCATCAGGACCCCCACAGAGGTCGGACTCGCCGGCCAGATCTCGGCTGTGTGCACAGTGCAGACGCTCGGGGCAGGAGCAGCCAGTGCAGGTGGGGCCCAGCTTGGTCCTCCTGTCCGTCCGGGCAGTACGGCCGCGGTCCCTGCCTGTGGACGTGCGTGCACGCTCGTAGGTGGAATTTGCCCCATTAGCTGCACCTGTCCTCCGCGCCTCGGGCCGTCGGCTGTGACTTCTGCGGCTGGCCGGGGCGTGCCGATGCGCTCCCTGATTCCTCCCTCATCTCTCTGGTGGTCGATGGAAACTATTAGTCCATTTGCCGTGCTGGACGAATGTCAGTTACTTAACAAGGGTCACGAGTTTTGATGGGAGAGTTGGGCTAATGGTGGCGACGTCTCAGCTGTCTTCGCGGGGGACACAGATATTCCGCCTCTCGCTGGCACCCCGCGGTTCACCCGGGTTAACAGGGACTGCACTCCCAGCTCAGCGGGGCGCTGGAGCCTGTGTGGGTGAGTTGTGTGTACAAAGCTGCTGTCCCATCGATGTTTTTTCATAATTCGGTCTCTTGGGAACAACTTCACTGAACGTTTACGTGCCTGGGTGGAAAATTGTCTGCTGGTGAGAAGAAATCACCGAGGTTTCTTAGCACACGTGTGTGTGTGCGTGCACACATGCACGTGTGGTGTGTGCCCACACATGTGTGTGTGTGTGCACCTGACACAAAGACTGTGAGCACTTGGTGTGTCCCAGGCATTTTACACACATTGTGCTTGGAATTCTTGCAACAGCCACCCGGCGTCTGCAGCCCTGTCCTTTGCTGTTGCTGCTGCTGGTGCTACCGTTCAGCCTGAGCAGACAGGACACTCCGTCTTCCTTCGGTCTCGGCCTTGTCTCAGGCCGCCCAGCTGACAGGGGCAGGGCTGGGTGGCTGGCGAGGCCGCATCTCCCCCCCCCCCACCCCCGACCCTGCACCTGTTTCCATGATCCACCCTCGACTCCGGTGCCGCTCAGCTCTGCGACGCCGAGGCGCACCCAGGGCCCCGTCGACATGCTCCCCGTGCACCTCACCGCCTGCACCGGGTGTGGAGCCCACCACCCACGAGCACCCGAGCCTGGCCCATCTCAGCCCCGTGCGACCTCCCAGGCCGGGGCGCTCACACCCAGGAACGGAGAGTCCCAGAGCGGCAGGTATGTGTTCATTTTCCAGATAATCAGAGGCCCCGATAAAATAAAGCTCCAGTTGACGGACACCCGGCAGACAGGGCTGTTAGTTTACGCAGGGTCCAGGCAGAGCCGGCTGGAAAATTTTGATCACTTTAATTTACTATATCCAGCGTGCTGCTGCACTCGGCAGCCCCTTTTATCAAGCCCTGTGAGGCGGTATTGATTTTTTTATTTTCTATGTAGGATAAGAAGACAGAGAGTTAGGAGCAAGAGTGAATGAAGAACTTTCCTCAGATTGCTGCTTCTCGGGCTTATTGCTTCCTGTCGTTTGTGGTTTCAGATGACGTCCAGTGTGTCAGGGTTGCTTGAAGCAATAAACGGGGTGAATAACAATGGAAGGGCCGGATGAGAAAGATTGAAACAGGAGAGGGAGGCAGCAGAGAGCGTGAGGCGGTGCACCCGGGAAGCGCCGAGACCTCGGAGTTGGAGGGAAAGCGTCTGCAGTGCCCGCCACCCCTGGCACAGCCCCGCAAGGGGCGGCCCAGCGCGCGGCGGGTCCCAGCGAACTGCGTGGAGTCGAAGCCTTTGTCCTGTTATTATTATTTTCTTTCTGAAACAAACAAAAGAATGCCCCTGCGCCCCCCATGCCCAACAAGAGAGCACAGGTGAGAGCACAGGCCAGTGCACAGGGACCCGGGGCCCGCTGAGCCCTGCGCTCCTGGGCGAGCGCACACTGGGTGCGCGGCCCGGGGGTGCAGGGTGTGGTCCTGGCACTTCCCATGCTGCAGCCCCTCGGGAGGTGGACCCACCGGCAGCCTTCTGGGGCACAGGAGGCTGCCGCCTGTCACCGCCCGGCCTGGAGGAGGGGCTGCCCATACGCCCACTCACTACACACACACCCAAAGGCTGCACTTAATTTCAGGATGCGGACGGATCGTGTCACCAAGGAGTAGTGTTTGCACAGTGCAAGTGCAGGCATGCAGACACACACACATGCACACACACAGATGCACACGCTTGTCCACACACGTCACACAGGCACACACGTGCACATCCACATGCACACACGTGCACACCCATGTGCACCTGGGAGCACCCGGATGTACATGTGGATACACACACACAAACACACATGCTCACAGACCGTCGTCGGGGAGCCTGGCGTGCAGACCTAGCTGGGTTCCCAGCCCCGCATGCTCTGGCCTCGGTGGCCGTGGTCTCACTCTGGAGAGAGGGGCTGGTGGTGGCGCCCCCTGTGTGCAGGTCGCACACGGTGCGGCAGGGCGAGGCCCTGGGGCAGGCGTCGGGAAGTGTCGGCTGCCTCAGGAATGAGGGGAAGGAGGTGAGCCGGTGACGTTACAGCGTGAGAGTCCCCAACACGCGGCTCCTCCGGGAGGCTGTGCAGTGGAATCGAGCGGGGTGTGAATGACCCTTAAATTAGACCCACATTAACATCTTCAGGGTCACGGCCGACGTCGGCTGCAGAGAGCGCCTGCAGGTGTCGTGTCAGGAACATCCCAGCTTCAAACCCAACTGTGGAACTTGAGGTTTTAAAAAGCACATTTCTTTCACCTTGAAGCTGCCCTTCTTTCCCCCGTTAGCGTCAATTCAAGGGACCTGTTACTGCCCTGGTGATTCCGGGGCTTCCTCCCAGGAGGTCCGTGCATGCAAGGCCTTGCTTGGTTAAAGTTTCTGTTAACTAGAGTATGTGTATGACTTAAAAATGCTGTTTGCTAAAGCTGTCTATTTATTTTTCAAAAAGATTGATGCCTTATCACTGGTGAAATGAAGGCCAGTTGCCTCGACCTGATTCTGTTGAAAACCGTCACCCAGCGGGCAGAGGGGCCGACTTCCTGAGCACCCTGTGGCCTCAGATACTCGCCTGCACTCGGGACTCTTTCACCTTAGTCTCGGGGATCCAGCAGCCGAGGTGAAAACGGGTCCTTTGGCCCCAAACACACTGGGAGGGTACTGGACTCTGTCCCCGGAGGCGTGCGCCCACAGCAGAGGTGACCGTGGGCTCTGGACTGGCCCTGCTGACTTGCGTGGGATGGGTGGACCCGGCCCCTCTGTTCCTCCGCTCTGCTCCACCACGCAGCCCTCTGTCCATTTGCCCAGGTTTCTGGGCTCAGCGGGGCCTGGAGACTTCTTTCTACCCCACAGAAGCCCAGAGCCCATGTTGATGGTGAGCGTGTGTGTGTGTGTGTGTGTGTGTGTGTGTGTGAATTTAAAAGTTAGAGGGTGAAGGCGATGTCACACAGAAAAGCGCTGGGCTTCTCTGTGTTGTGTCTCGTGGAGAATAGTCGCTCTCTTTGCAGGCGGAACGTGTCTCGGGGAGATGCCAGGTGCTTGGTGAGGACTTGGGATGCGCACAGGTGACGTTGTCTCGTGTGTGAACACAGCTTTAAAGCATGTGCAGGAATTGATGGAATGATCTCCAAAAGGCAGAGACATTCCTTCTACCTCGGACTGCAGGAGGGCCTGGGTGTGCTATTTACAACATTGTGATTTATTCCCCCAACTTTAACAGGCTGGTGTTACAGTTAAAACAAATCGCTTTATTACAAAATGCAGTCGCCTTGTAAGAGACAGGTTTGGTTTGAGTGAAAAGCTCCACTCTCTGGGCAAGTCACCGTGAGCCCTTCCAGAAAGGGGGACTCAGCAGCGTCTGAAGACCACATGGCAGGCTGCGTTCCTGGTGCCATTATTTAGAAATCCGTTTCATTTTAAAGCAGAAGAACCTCATGAGGTGGCCATATCCCTTCTCCCCTGTCCTGCACACCTGCCAGGTGACGTCCCTGGAACTGAGTGGATGCAGTGGGGTCAGGGAGCTGAGACGGGGCATCTCCTGGGCAGGAGGCACAGGTGGGCTCTAGTCCGACCCCAGCAACAACTTCCCTGCCTCTTCCCTGAAATGCACGGAGCCTGCGTTCCGCCTGTGGTGAAGGCAGCATCCGATACGCTGCATTTGTAAGAGGCTTCGAAAACGTCACAGCGCGGTTCAGATACTGTGCAACTTTCTGCCTTTGGTTCCCTTTTCTCTTTGACTCTGTGGTGGGAATTCAGGGTGGTCACTCATATATCGGCCCGCAGGAACAGTGCCCGCATACAATGTTTCCAGGAGGGTTAATATGTAGCTGTACGTTCCCGGATCATTGACATTCTCTCTGGAAGTCTGACCCTGCGAACTGTCAGAAACTGACGGCCAGGAAATATTAACAATGACGACGATGAGTGCCGAGATAGAAAGAAGCAAGCTGCAATTGCAGCTGAGCACTGACCGTGGGTGCAGAAAGGAAGACTCTTTTAAAAAAGGTGTTTCTTTCCATTGAAAATATAGACCTAAGCGTTCACCCCAGGATGAGCAGAGGGAAAAAACACTGAAAATGGAAGAAATGGCTTCAGTTTACACAGGTTATTTCCGAGCAGCAACACAAAGATGTAATAGAAATAATTTAGACATATGGATAAGAACCTTCAAAATCAATAGTGCTGGAAGAGATGAAACATATGCTGATGCAATCACCCAGAATTGAATTTCATACAAATGCTGGCAAATCTATATCAGATTATCACAGCAAAAACTTCATTTTCATTGATTTATAATGTATTATTATTGTCTCCACCAAACTGCCACAGACAGCCGCTCAGCAGCTGCCAAGTGCCTTAAGGGTAAATAAGGGCGCGCAGCGAACGCCGGGCCGGGGTGTGGGAGCCGATGGCTCACGCGGCAGGTGCGCGCCTGGCATTCTTGGCTGGTTGCTTTGAGTCACCTCAGATCTGTCTGTGAGGCCGTGGGTGGCGTGGGCTGTTCGTGTAGTATTCACGTGGGAATGAAGGAGGAGGAGGAGGAGGTGTTGTGACCCAGGGACCTTCAGCAGACATGTGGCTCAGCAGGACCAGCAAGCCGGCACCTGTCTGCACCCACCTCTCTGCCCTCCCCCGGCTCTCTGTCTGTCTCCACCTCCATGACCGTCTCTATGGAAGGAGAAAAAGTTCTTCACACCACCATCGCTTTCAGGGGGCAGAGCCCCTGGTGGCCACGCTCCGAGGGACTCAGGGCGTGTATATCACGTGCTTTCCAAGCGTTCCGTGGGGACGAAGGCTCTCTGCCCCGGTTTCCGTGTTTTGCTCGTCGGAATCGGGGTGAGTCCCTGCGGCCCCGGGTGGCAGGGAGGCACTGTTCTTTGGAGAAGGGGTCACGTGAACAGTTCCTTCTGCAAAGCCCACAAGCTTTTCTCAAAAACAGTAGTGGAATGCACAGTGACCAGGAGCCCGGTGGGCCTGGTGGCGAGGTTAGGTCTGTGGCTGGCATCTGAGAGAAATGCAGCCTTTGGGCCGGAGGGTCCCGGCATGGCACCCAATTCCACACTCTTTGAGGTCCCATCTTTGGGTCCACAGCTGTCCCCTAAAACACAACTGTGGGCCTTCCGTTCTCTCCTCCCGTGACTCCAGACATTGTGGGTGTCAGGCTGCTTTATGAAACACCAGTGGTTCGCTCACTGTCTGCCTTGAGCTGTGCTGAGTGACAGGCAGGAAGGTGGGGGCACCAGGCGAGCTTCCGCGAGGCCGGCCTCTGCCCCCCACTGGCCTTGGGCTTCGTGGGCTACAAAGGCCCAGCCATGGCCCCGAGCCCTGTCCAGTGTGACAGCCGGGAGCCCAGGACTGAATGCAACTGAGCAGCGGGCAGTGACTGAGCCCTGGGGCACTGAGGTCACTGGAGGGCCATGCACAGTGCAGGAAGACGGTGGCGGAGGTGTCCATGCGGCGGGTCCCCACGTTAGGATGAACGAGGAGGCTGTGGGACGTGGGGGTGGGTGGGTCAGACAGGGACAGACGGGGACCTCAGCCTGGAGCTGGAGGTGGAAGGCAGAGGACGGGCGGGGGACTCCGAGTGTGGCTGAAGGCTGTGGTCTGGGGCGGCCTGTGGCTCAGGGACAGGAGGGGACAGGGAGGGGGCTCTGAGGTGGCCTTTGACTTTGCAGGAGGGTCGTGCTGCAAAGTCAGGGCTGAGGACCCAGAGCTGGGTCCCGTCTGCACGTCCAGTGTAGGCCCAGGGTGGGTGGGGGTGGGCATCGTGTTTGAATGTGACGGGGAACAAAAGTCTCAAAGACCTCCTGCCCTTGCCGGCCCCTCAGATCCGGGGGGTGTGGGGGGAGTCGCGCGCACACTTTTGCAAATGCAGGCACATGTGTGTGCCCCCTGCTCACCCCACCAGCCAGGTTTGGGACACGTTCGAGATAAAGAGGGTGATTGGGGAAAGAGTCACAGTTTAACCAGAATCATTAATTAACCAGCCATTAATCGCCCGTTCCTGGGGCAGAATCTGCAGCAGCTCTCAATTCTCACAATTAAACTACATTAACCCGAGAATTCCTTTGCCTGAGAGGGGTCTGGCTGCGGGGGACTCACACTCCCTCCCGTCAGGTGGAATGGAGCGTAGTTGTGGGGAGAACGGATTTCCACAGTGGGGGTCACAACGCATCCTCGACACAGCACCACAGTGGCGGCCGTGTGACGTCACAGGCATGGTTTCGGAAAGTGCAGAAGGGAAGCTTTCATCTCTGGATCGCGGCCACAGTCGGTAGGACTAAGGACATCTCAGTTTTGAGATGACTTCACAGATGCCCGACTGGGTGAATGCGTTTGCAATCCTCTCCATTGACAGGAAATCGAGTGTGGAGCAGGGTTTGCAGGTGTGGGGGGAACTACTGGGGACCTCTTCATTTTCCTTAAAGTTCTCTGCCCTTTGGGGAGAAAGGAGAACTTGACCTGACCCCAGCAGCTCCTTGGAGGTCAGCGGGTCTTGTTGAGGTGGCTGGCGGGAGCGGAGCTCCGGAGACGCCGGTCATCATGGAAGATGAACGTGAACAGCTGGGCCGCTGCGCGGTTCTCCTCTCATCTCCTGCTTCATCAGAGAAGACATCAGTCGCGGCTCAGGGGTTGGATGCAGCACCTGAGATTGTTTGTCACGTGGCATTGGCCCTAATCTGACACACGCACGGCGATTTCTTTGGAATCTGGAGCAGTTTTGTTTAACCTTCCATAGCCGCACACCTCGGAAACGCCACACCTGTCGCCAGGGGTGGCCGACTGTGGGGGTTTGCTCCTCACCTGGCCACTGCCGCACAGGTGAGCCCTCATCTGCAGAGCCTGGTTGGCAGATTCCCACACGCCCAGGCAGCTGGATTTCTCCTTCGAGGCCTGGGTGCTGGGGGCCTGCTCGTTGCTGCATGGGGCACGCCCTTGGGGAGCAGCCCCCATTCTGGCTGTCGGTGGTAAACCCAGCAACAAACAGGTGTAGGTGTTACCTGGACGCTGCCTGAAGTGCTGACCCCCCTGCAGTGCCGGGGGAGCCCAAGCACGTAGTCAGTGCTGGATCCCAGCGTGCTGGATGCTCAGGGGGGTTCTGGACGAGGTGGGCGTCACCTGGTGGACACGGGGTGGGTGCCAGTGGCGCAGCTGGGTGCTGAGAGTGTGTCTTGGCCACTCGATTCTGCCTGAGAACCCGGCACCTTCACCTGGCCTCAACCTGCGAAGGATCAAGGAAACAGCTTTCCTGCCTCCCTGTGCATCCACACAGTCTGTTTTCCATGGTTTCACCCTTTCAGCACTAAATAAAATACAAAGGTGGCAAAGGAAACAAGTTACACTGAAACATAGTTATCAAAATGCTAGAAACAAGTTGATATTTGCAACATCTCATACAAGCTGGGCCGGCTGGTGTGGCTCAGTGGGTTGGGTGTGATCAGCTGCCTCCCACACACCCCCAACTGGGGACCTGACCCACAGCTCAGGCATGTGCCCCAGCCGGGAATTGAACCTGTGACCCTTTGGTTCGCAGGCTGGCACTCAATCCACTGAGCCACACTAGCCAGGATGAAATATTCCTTGATAAAGTATCTGAAGTGAATTACAGGGAAGAGAATATAAATACTCATGGGGCTTTTTGATTTGAAATGAGAATAATAAACTCGAGGTTCACAGGAACGTCCCCTCCCTCTAAGAAATAAATAAAATGTTTTAAAGAAAGGAAAACCAAATAAAAGCCAGTGTGTGTGTCCAATTCATGGTCGTGTAATGAGACCCAGCCGCCGGCCTTGCAGCCACCCAAGCTTCACGGGGTGTCGGCAGCATTCCAGGTCACCCACACAGCCTGGGGACAGTGGGGTCCAGGACCCTGTGCCCACAGCCTCCTGGTCACCCAGGGACGTGTGGGATCCCAGCTGGAGACTGGCGAGCACGAAGAGGCTCCTGCCCGTCGGTGTCACTGGGCCATCTGAGGAGAGGACACCAGAACATCTATTGGGGGACACCCATGACAGGTGGGACACCCAGGACGGTGGGAAGGCTGGATGGCCTGGTTCTGGAACCCGCCACACCCCCCAGGCTGGGAGCTCGGGAACAGTGTGCTGTGTGTGGGCAGGTCCAGACACCCGACTATGACGGGCGGTCCCGGCCCCTCCGTGTGCCACGTTCCCCTGATGCAGGAGGGTACCGGTCCCATCCTGCGTCCCACAGGGACACTGGCCCTCACAGCCCTTCCCTCTGTCCCCAGTGAGCAGCGAGGGCAGCTGTGGTGACCTTCTCTAGACGAGAGCAGCTTCAGCAGCTTCCAACAGGGGCTGGAAACCCCGAATCAGTGGAAACCCACTGACGTTGCTGCGTCAGACACGGGCTTTCCGGCCGGTGTTTGTTGTTATTACGACGGTGGAGTCGTTTTGGAAACATTTTTACTGGCTTCTGTTTAGAAAATGTTTTGGGCAAATATCTGTCTTGTTGCAGTGAATAATTGTTAAAAATGCGGCTTCCTCTACCTCCAGCTCCAAGTCCTGCTCAAGTCGGGGGGCGGGGGGCAGGCCAGGGGGCGGGGGGCTGGCCAGGAACCCAGGGCAGCCCAAGACGGTCAGGAGGAGCTGCCCAGAAAGCTCTCTCGTGGCAACTGGCAGGCACGCAAATATTTCATGCCCTGATTTGCCGACTCTGTGGGTGTGATACCTCACTGAGTCATAACCGCCCCCTCCCCCAGTGTCTAGAAAGAAGAATGTTTTAATTTGCAGACGTGTAAGGGTCTATCATTTTTCAAACTGTGGTCACTGGTTTCGGGGTCGCCGACTGGCCCTTGCGCACCAAGGAGGTGTCCTCGCTGTTCCAGAAGCAGAGGGCGCGTGTGAGTGACCAACGGAGAGCTGAACCGCGCTGGTGTCGTTCAGCAGGCATGCGGGTACGTGTTTGCCGGTTTAGACCCGTGAGGTGTGCGGGCAGGCGGGGAGAAAGGTCTGGCTTGCCTGGCTTGTCAGTGCGGCAGCTCAGCGCGTTCGCGTGCGTGGCGGGCGTGTGCCATGAGCGTTTCACACTGTAGTCAGTTAATCGCACGCTCACATGGCGCCTTGTTCCACTAAAGGGCTCGAGGTTTTACCTAAAACAATAAAACGCTAAAAAACAAGACAAAAATGTCAGTGCAGAGGGAGAAAAGGCAGACTTGGGTGGTTGTGGCGTGCAGGAAGGGTGTCCCCAAAGCTGAGCCGTGAAGCCCCAGGTGCGTCTAAGGGCCCGGGAAGGGTGCTGGGTGCTTCCCAGGGGTCGGTGCACGGGGCAGCTGGTCACTGCCAAGACCCCATCTGTCTCGGGGTCATCTGCAGGGTTAGAGAGTTATCTACTCGTCTTTCTTCTTATGTGAGTGACAGCAAGCTATGCATGTACATGTATGGACACGCGTGGCATCCCGCTGCCCACAGGACGCAACACATTCCAGCCGACCAGCGAGCACGGTGCTGATGCAGGAGGGACAGGACTGCAGGCTCTGTGAGGAGGACATTGTTTCTTGTCCAGCGTGTAGTCTCCACCCACGTCTCACCAGCGGCTGAGCCGCAGTGACCGTTTCCTTCCCTGTGTTTCCGGAGGCCCTGCAGGTGCAGCCTGGCAGACTCGGGTGGGGTGGCCTGTTCCACGGCTGGGGGTGGCTCAGCGCTGAGCCAGGCTGCTCCTGGTGTGGGGGTGGCAGGTTGCTCCTTGTCTTCACGGGCATTTTCTCACCATGGTGAGGGAGCAGCCGGTCCCTGGGACCGTGCCGCGGCCACCGCGGCCATTTCTGTCTGTTTCCGGCGGAGAGTGTGCTATTTAGGAAGGCGCGCCCAGGGGCACAGGTCTGGTGCACGTCATTAGGGATCTGATCGGAACTAAATTAACCACTGTATTGTGTTTTGAGCTTCTCAGGCCAAACACAGTGATTGTGAAGCCCAGGGAGGGGGCTGGGGGTCTGCGCATTTTCAGGACCTTTACACGACGACACCCCACGCTTCACTTGCTGCAGGGATGAGATTTGAGATATGCTTTTAAAGCTTTTAACATTTGCATACGAAGAGTGGAAAATGCCCTGTTTTATACAGAGGCATAGCCTCTTCAATATCACTCTCCGTCAACACTCCTTCAGAAGTGTGACGATGTCTTTAGAAGCCCGAGCTCCTATTTTTAGGAAACCATGCACTTTGGAGACAGTCATTTCCTCGGGTTGTGGTGGAATCACGGCAGGTCTGAATTAAAATATAAATCTCCAGCCTGGGAACTATCTCTGGATTGTGTCTCATGTAAGTGTGCGCGTTGTTGGTAGTCAGTTACCTAATAATAACAATGACAGCAACAATGTAGCAATACGCAGCCTCCACTTGGCCACACGTCCTGCCTGCACGTGGCTGTGGGAGCGCATTGCGTCGGAGGCCCATGCTGTGCGAGGGTGAAACCTGTCGTCGTTACGGAATTCGAGTTAACGGCAGGAAGGGGACCTCTCTGCTCAGCCCCCCCATCTACACGCCTTGAATGCTCCTCATTATGAATTCATTTTCAGCTTCATTGAGTCCCAGAAATTAATTTGACATAAATTTCTCTGTAAGGCTCTGGAAACTTTCATTTCAAAGGCAACGTTAAAGTAGAATTCGGTCCCATAGGCAACACTCGCTCCCGGCAGACGACGAAATGCAGGTTCAATATACCAGTGGTGGATGTTTTTCGGGGATGGCTCTGATTTGGCAAATGTTTTATTCTGCATTTACCTCTCACCTTATTTCCCAGACGCCAAGCTCCTTCCGATGCAGGGCCCCCTTGGTCCCCAGGCCATGGGGTCGCGAGGCGGAAGGTCACAGGCCAGGCGCCAGGCAGCAGCTTTCTGCACTGGATCCTGGCTTCGCGTGCCCCTGGTTCACACCTGGCTGCTCCGTCAGTTCCGTGCTGCTGATGGAAGCTTCTTCTCTCAGTTGTTTTGTGCTATTACTCGATGTGGTGGATGCCAAGTGGCACAGGCCTCCTCCTCTTCCCCCCGCAGGGCACAGGGCAGTTGTGTCGAGGGGTGGCGGGCACCGTGGTGGTTGCTGGGTGCCCCCCCATCCAGAAGGCTACCGTGGTTTCAAACATGAGATGGTGCCTCTGTGCTCGGGGCAGCTCTGAGGTTAGTAGCTGGTCACTCGGTACGTTTATCAAACAGCGGCGAGTGCACCGTCCTCCTGAGGAGCCAGGGCCACGCCCTGTCCTCGGTGGCCCTGGCCCACAGTCTCCATGGCTCCGTGACAGGCAGAACGTTCTCCATGTTCTGCAGCCAGTTGGACAGGCAGACAGGGGGGACTTGAGGACAGTGGGAGCTGCTGAGAGGTTTCGAGGGGGGGTGTGAAATGAACAATTTTGTTCTAGAATATTCTCTGTGACTGGGAAATAAATTGGGGGCTAGAATGGTGGGACAGGAGCTGTGGTTCCATGGGGAGGCCGGGCGGCAGGTGGGCTGGTTGTGCCACCCAGATAGAGTGGGTGGGTGTCGGTGTCGGTCAGATGCAGAGCCCACAGCAAGGACGGGCCTTAGGGGGCTTCTCGGGTCCTTGGGGTGACCCCGGCTGGGTCCTGGTGGCAGTCCTTCTGGAGGACCAGGGTACACGGAGCCCAGGACTGAAGGGTCCTTCCTCCTCCTTCCGAGGGCCAGCAGGAGGGCGGACCTCATGGGTCATGGCTTTGGTTGGGAGATCAGCAGACGCGCTGGCCGCCCACATTGTGTGCATATCTTTGCTGGCCTATTTCCCAGCCCACCCTCACCCTGCTCCTCTACCACGTATGCGTGACGCTTGCCACGTGGTTCGATGTCACCGACGTCACTCTTCCTCATGGGGATCTGTGTTTCCTGAGCCTGGAGACCGGCCTCACCTCCTTCCCCAGACGCAGAGCACGGGGAGCTGCTGGTCGCTAACCTCCCGGCAGGGAATCTGAAGAGCATTCATGGCACCTCAAATCAGGTGCTCCCTGGAGCGGGAAGACGATGGGATGCCTCCAGCCAGGTGCATGGGGGCGGGGTGGCTGTGAACCTGGACCTTCCTCACCGTCGGCACCAGCCCGGAGAGCGCGGCTCCACACTGAGGGAAGCGAAGGACGAAGCGGGTTGGAGAACCGAGCAGACAATGAAAGTGGATTATGGACTCGATTGCCGGCGCCTTGGCTAGCAGCACCCTGAGGAGCCCCCTGATTTTTTGGAAACAGGGGTCTCACGACGCTTTGCCGCCGGGTTAGCTGTAGTGGTATTTCAGTGCCAGGGGGAGATGTGTGGCTGGAATGTGGCGTCTGGTTTGCAGCGCCCCGCACTTTAAAACCCCCACGTGAGAGGGAGCATACACGGGTCCTGGCAGGAGCAGAGACCCCATTTCCTACTCGACCCTCAGAGAAACCGAAAGGAAGTGTCTGTAGTGACGATTATAAAGTTTTAAGGGGGTCCCCTTGTTACATTAGGTCATTAGCCCGAGGTAGGCGTCTGCTCACGGGCGCCCCATGCGGCACCCCCACCGAGGGGGTGGGACCGGGTGGGACAGGGACCTGGGGACCCACCACTGACACTGACAGACAGACAGACACGTCAGGGGATACAGTTATGACAATTCAAAATTGTTCATTTTAGTAAAAAAACCTTATTTTTTGCTCACAAAAACAATCCCAGGCAAACTCTGAAGGCCTGAGGGGTGGCGCTCTTTGGCAGTTTAGAGAAAATTTTATTCCCCACCCCGGCCCGTCAGGAAGCGAGCAGACGAGACACACAACGTGTCCCCATGCTTTCCACCCACCTCTGTGCCGCGAGCGACGGGCGATGGGTCCCTGCGTGTCGGGCGCAGGCCGAGTGGCTGCGCCGTCTGCCCCGGGGCCCAGGGGCCGCTGATGAAGGCCCCACAGACCTCCCTCCAGGAGGGGCCTAACGGGAGAGCTGGCCCTTCTACCCGCTTCCAGAGCTCAGGGGCCCTCAGCTGTGCAGACAGCCAGAGGCCCAGCCCCCGAGCCCCAGGGAAGGGCTAGCAGTGAGTCCGCTTGGTCATCGCCGGTCTTCCACTGTGAACAGGAAAACATTCGCTCCGTCCCACTCGAAGCTCAGACAGAGGCGTTTCGGTCACTCTTCTCGGTTCCCGATGAATGTGCCTGGCTGACGTGGGTCCTGCTCCTCAGCTGTTCTGAGCAAGGGCCCCACGTCCACGGCTCTGCAGAGGGCCACTCAGCACCTTCTCGTGGGCTTCCCCTGTCAGAGGGGTGGTCCTCTGTGTGTCTGAGAACAACGTGGTTCCCTGCTGCTGAGAAAACCGGCAGAGACGTACAGTGAGTGCACACGAGGGCCCCGGGCTCTGAGCTCGTGGCTCCTCCTCACCCGAGTGCGGGAGACCTACCGAAGGAGACCATCGTCGGACACCCGTGCGCCTCTGTTTCGGGAAGAGGTTTAAGGGCAACGACTAAAGTGTAAATGAAAAGTCTGAGCGGGTGTGATGCTTACGAGACTTCATTGGGGGTTTCCCTCACGTTTCTGGAACATTCTGTTTGATTTCGGCTTCCCCGGAAAACGTGTTGGCCCGCTCTCACACTGCCTCGGGGCCCAGCCCTCGCTGCCCAGGTCCTCGTCAGTGGACGCATGCGTGTGGCTTCTCGTTCCCAAGCGTATTTGGTGTATCGGCACAGTGCACGCTTTCCTGCAACGCGTGACCCGGCCGGTCAGTCCGACCTTGGCACCAAGTCAGAGGCCTGCAGTCCTGACGGTTGCTGGCTCTGCGGCCTGCAAGGTACAGCCGAGTTGATGGAGTGACTGAATGTTTTAGTTTCCCGCCTCCCGCGGTAGCTTGGCCAGAGAGGGCGGCTCTCTTGGCAGAGACGAGCCTCGCTGGAAGCAAGGGTGGCTCCGCTCGGCCCGGCACCCCAGCCTCAGCTGCGACTCAACCGTGTCAGCAGCTCAGGCCTGCAGCGCACGCAAGCTGGGGGAGCTTTTTGTGCGCCCATATTTTCATTGAATACGATGACAAAAGAACATAATATCTCATATTTTTGAGTTATAATCTTAGGCTTATTACTGTCACAAAGCAATTACAAGCTATTTTTATGCAGACGTCAAACATGAAATTAAAGACTCAGAAATGAAAGCGAAGCACTTTCACGCCCGCTCTGCAGCCCTCAGCGGAGCCTGGGAGCCAGCGCGGACCGGGAATGGGCACGCTCTGCAACCTGAGAGGCGCACCGCGGGCTGATGTGGGGCAGCCGCAGCTTGCTGGTGCTCCAGCTGCGCGGACTGCATGACGCCTTGAAATAAACCGGCTTTTACAGCAGATACAACCATGGGTACCGCCGCTTTCTGACCAGTCTGAGCGGCGGGGTGGGTGGGCGTGGCCTCTGCATGGCCCAGCTTTGCAAGAGCTGACCACCCAGGTGGGGCCCGAGGGCGCCCGGGGAAGAGGGTCCCGATCAGGAATGTGTCTGACAAGGCTGAGCATCTGCAGGTCCGCACACAGGTTCCCACCCCGGCGGGCAGTTAGCAAAGGGCACAGTGAGGCTCCTCCGGGCTGATGCAGTACCTCCCTGCTCCCCCCGCGGGCTGGTGGAGAGGGTTTAGCACAGCCGACCAGCTGACCGCCCAGTCAGACCCAGCACCGCGGCCAGGTGGCACCAGCATTTGGACTGAGATGGCCCCGGCGGGTCCTGCGAGCCCAGCACGAACGTGGCCCTCGAGGACGGGACCGTGGAAAACAAGGCCCCGGCTGCCTAGCCCCTCGGGGCCCTGTTTCTGCTCAGGCATCTCGCTCACGCCCTGGACCGCGCTCAGGGCAGGTGGACCTCTCTTCCCTGCTGAGGAGTGCGGCCAGGAACTGCGCAGAGGGGAGGCAGGTGCGGGCCCAGGAGAGGCGGTGGACCGCCCGCCTACCCCACAGATGCACGTGCCGGTGTGCGCACCGGGCCACACACACACTCACTCCCACACGGCCGGGCGGTGCGAGCCCACCAAGCGTGGAGTGCGGGCTCAACTCCATGAAACGCGGGCAGCCTGGAGCTCCTAAACCTCCTCGCTCATGCGTGGCCTGGCCGGGGGCCGAGTCCTGACTGCCGGGTCCTTAAAAGCACGAATGGGCTGCGTGAATGAGCCCCCGTCAGCAAACAGGCCGCAGGCGTGGTCCCGGGCGCCCACAAAGACCCCTTTGCTGGCGGTCGAATCCATTACCCGCCCTGATGGACTGTCCCACTGGGAGTTCTCAGTGCGCTCCCCCCAGGGCGATGCAAACTCCTGCCCTTCCTGGCCCGTTAGAACAGCTGCGAGTTGAGTGTGCCGCGCACAGAGGCTTTGCTTGTCAAACAGCCCCCAAGGGCCACTCTGCGAGACCGAGATCCACGGTCACCCCAGAGGGCTGCGAGGGACATGTCGGGGCTCGTCTTTCTTCCCCAGCAGCCTCACCGCGGTACAGGGCACACTCCACCCCGGCCGCCTGCGAAAGTGCCCGTCCAGAGGTTTCCGCTGCCCACGGGTTGTGCAACTATCTCCTCGGTCACGCTTACAGCCTGCCTGCCTTCTGAAAAAGACACCCAGTGCCCGTGACCGTCCCCCAAGCCCCAGCCCCCCGGCCCCTGAGTGCCCCGTTCACTCTCAGCCGGTTCTGGACGGGTCCGGGCGGCCCCCAGTCACGGAACCGTGGGGTCTGTGGTCTCTTCTGTCTGCTCTCCCGCGGCACAGCGCTGTCTCAGGTCCTCTGCACACCATCCCCTTTGTTTTGGGTCGAATGGCGCTCCCTGCCTTCCGTGTGTCCCCTCACTGGTCCGCGAGCCGGGGGCCAGGCGGGCTGTTTCCACACGCTGCCAGCAGCAGACCAGGCTGTGGGACCCCTGCCCTAGACTCCGTAAAGCGTAAAATCGCGAATCTGGTCGCAGAGCCGGGTCTGTTCTGTGCTCGTCAGACGCATCGGAGCGCTGGACGCCCAGCCGTCCGCCCCGCAGCGCAGCGTCCCGGCCCCTGCGCCGCTCTCTCTGGGGGTCCTGTGGCATCTCTAAGGCAGCGGGGAAGGGCCGGGTCCCAGGTCCAGGCTGCGCCCGAGAAGTGGGAGCCGAGTCAGAAGTCGGGCCAGCAGCACAAACTCAGTGCTGCTCAGTCACAAACGGGCAGAGGGGAGCAGGGTTTTGCGGGGCAGGTGGGTTATGGGGTTGACGTCTCAGGCTGCGAGTCCAGGGTGCCGGGCCCCCTGCTGTCCTCACTGCTGTTGCCGAGTCCTGATTCATCTGTGGTGTCTGTGAGGTGGTGGGCCAGGCGGCTGGTGTGCTCACGCAGGACAGTGACACCACGCGTTGGAACAGCGCTTGCCCCAGAGCTCTGCCATCGCAGAGGTCCCGAGCTGCGTCACTCAGTGTCCTGTCTGCCGGCTCCGTCCCACTGCAGCGACAGCTGGCAGGCTTCCCTTCTGTGTAAGGGCCGAAGGGTGAGCGCAGTCCAGCACCCCGTCCAACAGTGCAGACAGACAGAGAGGAGGGCCCGTCTGTCTTCCTCAGAGGGACCGCGACCCCGGCTTCCCAGTCCCTGCAGGGTTGGGGCCTGAGCCAGACACCGAGGAGAGCATGGTGCGCCTTTGGATTTGAGCGGCTGCTTCGGTCAACATTCCGATGGCGAGATTGCCTGTCTTTGTGACTCTGCTCCATTCAGCCATGGCAACTGAGACCCCTTCACGTTCGCTGGTGGGGACCCTCCGGGGACGCTTCCTGGTGGTCGGTGTTCTCAGGAAGCGCGAGGCTGAAGGTGGAGCAGAGAGGAGGGCGGGCAGGACTTGGTGCCTCGGACGTCCCTGTGCACCAGAGGGGACAGGGCTGTGTGCTGGACTTGGTCTGTGGGTCTTTCACTGCTTTTTAAATCTTTGCTACATTCCCGTGGTTCGTGGCGTCTGAGAAGGAGGAAACCCTCCTTCTCAAGGCTCCTCCTCACGTGTGGGACGGTCAGGGTACGCGGTGGTTTAGCTCTTAATAGAACGGTAATCTTTAAGGGATTCCGCGTGTATTGAGCAGAAACTATTGAAATTGCAGAAAGTTATTCCCTCATCGGGAAGGGCAAGGGGCGCTAATCAAAACAGCTTACGTGCACGCATCGGCTTTATCCGGCGATTTGCCCAGTGCCCGCGGCTGCTCCGGAGGAAAATCCATCCGAATGAATAGCTGATGCGGGGGCACGGGTCTGGGGCACCAAGCGCATCAGCCCTGCGCATCTGAGACTCTGCAGAAACCCCAAGGACACGCTTTCCTCAGAAATGCATTATTAATCTTCCAATTAATATGAAATTCTCCGCTGCATTTTGGGCAGCTTGGTGAGAACAGGTGAATCTTACAAACTACGATGCACCCAGCAGTGGACGTACTTGCGATCCCATTCCACTTGCTCGCCGTGGGCTGGCCTTTGTGACGGAGTGTGGGCGTGTGTCTCCTGGACTCAGGCTCCGTCCAAACCAGACAGCTGCCACTGCAAAGCGCCCCACCTGCCACAGCAAACACCATGCCCCTTCTGGGGCCGCCGTCAAGAGGAGCCGATCGAGGAGCAGTGCCTTTAAAGGCCGCTCACAGGGACACCACGTATTCCCAGGGTTCCCTGGTGTTGCAGACCCCGTGCTGCTCGGCCCGAAGTGGTGCAGTGTGAGGCCGCAGATTCTGCTCGAGGGGGAGACACACTTACAGAAAACACACAGCCAAGGCTTTACTGTGGCGGGGGCCTTTCTCCTTCCTCCCTGAATAACTGGGGAACCTGAACACACCCAGGCTTCCAGCAGCATTCTGGGAGAAAACCGGTCGCCGAGAACAGCTGCTCCTAAGTGAACGCCCGGGGCCTTTGCAGGAGCAGAGGCTGCCCCAGCGTCTTTTCATTCAGCTTTGATTTCTGAGGTTTCTCGCCTGTGGTGGCATTTCCTGCCTTGTCACTGTCTCTCCCCAGCCATCTCTGGTGGGAACCGTGTGGCCATTTCTGCAGCCACAGTGTGGTGGGCCTAGCTGCTCTGGGACCCGTGGGGCCCTCGGGACCTTGGCCTCTGCCCTCTGGCTCCTGCCCCGCCCCCGCCCCACTCAGGAAACCTCGCTGCCTGCAGGCTGGACTCTGTCGGCTCCATGCCACCTTCCTCTGACTCCAAATTCCCTGTTTGTGCCTCCTTGTCCTGCACTGACCTTCCTGCGCCCCACACTTTGCATTCTCTCGTCCTCCCCAAACCGCACGCTCCCAGAGCAGTGGAAGCATCGTCTGTCCATTTGTCCATCATTCCCTCCAACGTGCAGGTCATGGTGTAGACGGCACCCGCTGAGATGTGTTCGGTGAAACCAAAAACGTGACTTCGTGTCCTGCGTATTTCTGACATTCTTTCCTCAGGTATTTACTTACTTCAAATTTAAAGGCTTTTAGACTTAAAAAATAAAATCCACTGCAGCCCCTGTTGACCTGTGTGTGTTCTGGGGAGGAGACCCCCAGGTGCGCCCTGGAGGAGGGTGACAGGGGGGCCGGGGTGCAGGCCCTGGGCGGGGCACTGGGGCGTCCCCACACCCAGCGCCGTCTGCTCTTGTCCTGGGTCGTCAGCGACAGTGACAGTGTTGGCGGGGAGGCGGCCCTGACGCTTCCCACCATTAGCTCCATTCTACAGGTGACTCAGTGGGCGGAGGCCGGGCCACGTGGCTCCCTGTGGCGGAGAAGCTGGGACTCGGCTCTCTGGCAGTTCAGAACCCTTCCTTCCAGGGCTCGAAGGGGCCTCAGGGGCACAGCGAGGCGCGCAGTGGAGGTGGAGACAAGAATTCCTGGTTTTCTTCTTAGTAGTATCTCTCTGAGCCCCAGGCTGGTCACAGCACCTGGAGGTCCCAGCTGTCCGCTCAGCTGGAGGGGGCACCTGGCTGGGTCCTAAACACACAGGCCATTGTAGGTGGGGAGAGGCACCTGTCGTGAACAGTTCTCGGCAGTCGGTCCGCTGCCACCCTGGTGGGCACTCTCCTGGAGTAACGCTCCCTCTGAGCTCCCTCTGCTCCTCCTGTGGCTCTAGATTTTATGAGCCTCATGCAGGTTAAGTTCGTCCAAAAACCAAACCAACCATCCAAACGCTCAGAGGCTTAGTCCTCGGCGTGCCTTCTGCTGGGAGCGGACTCCCAGGGGGACAGAGCACGCTTCCGAGGGTGCTTTGTCACAGTGGGGATGAGGGGGGAGGGCACGTCTGGTGTCCCTGAGGCTGGCGTGCGACTTTGTCCAAGTGTGTTTGGGTTTACGGCCGATTTCGTGCCACTTGCGCCCCTGTGCGTCCCAGGGGTGTGTTCAGTGACTCCAGGGTCCCTCCTGCCCTCGGACTGCCCGGCATTCAGCACCGTGGGAGCCCGACGGAGCTCTGCTCGGCAAAGGCTGCCCCGTCTCTCTGCCAGGCCCCGGCCATCCTGCACGCAGCTCCGCCCCCACGGCTCCTCGCAGGTGGGCGTTGGACCGCAGCTGGGTTCTCTGACTCACACTCCATTGTCACACTCATGGGGTGTGAGGACACGCCCCCGGGGGCAGGTTTCCTGCGTGTCCCCGTGGCCATGGTGACAGCAAGGCTGACTTGGAAGCCGGTGCAAGGCCCAGGGGTGTTTTGGTCTTGCATCGGTGGGCCCATGGGGGGAAGCTGAGCTGGGCTTGGCTGCAGGCCGTGGCTCTGGTCTCAGTTTTCATGACAAGTTGCTCGTTCTCTGGGGACAAGAGGCCGTTTGCAGCATGGCAGGCGTTCCAGTGCACGGCTGTGGCTGTGATCCTAGGTGGGGGCGGGAATCGAGACCCACAGCCTCGCCCACCACAGTGACGTCCATGCTGTTTGAACCCATCCGAGTGAGCACTGCCCCTCGGAGCCGGTGTCCCCCATTGCTCTGCTCCCTCGATCGCTGGAGTTGTAGCAGGAAGCAAAGGGACTGCAGACAGCGGGCCACGTGGCTCTGGGGGACAGTCACGGGAAAAGTGGGGCCTCCTGTCAGACGCCACCACTCCAACGGCCCCTCCCCCTCCCATACCCGTGCTCTGTTCCATGTCTGCGCACGGCATGAGGGGCAGCGAGGACTCCGTCTCCACCAGGGCTCCACCGGCCGGAGTGGCTCCCGGTGGGTGGTGACAATGCACATCACAGGGTGACCGAGGGGACTTGTATGAGGCACAGACATGTGGTGATAGGGACGTCGAGCCCAGACGCCAGGACTGTGGTCCTGCCCCGCGGTTTACAAGCCGTGTGAACACGGGCAGAATGGGAACCATGATGAGGCCTCGTTCACAGGGCCTTTGGAGGGTTGAGGGAGGTGACATGCCTGTCCTGGGTGCTGGACATCCAGGGTGACGGACGCGGAAGCTCCAACCCCAAGTCCTGACCCCTGTGCCCCATGTGACAGTTGTCCCCACCCTGCCCCCGTCAGCGAGCGTGAATTATTATTTATGGGAAACAGACGCGGAGGAAATTCCTGGTTCTGAGGCTGCTCCCTCAGCGCATCATACCCGTCACAGGCTCTCCCCGCTGCACCAGGTCTCCCGCTGACCCAGGGAGACTCGCGCAGAAAAGGCGCCCTGGTGGGACGGCCCACCCACACGGCGAGGCGCAGCTCCGGGAGCTTGGAAGCATCTGCACAAACCACGATGGATACTATGAAGCCTTAAAAATACCGAACGAAACCTGGGCAGGAAAGAAGTAAACACACGGAAACTTCTGAAATGTTTCCAGCTGCTTTGAACATTGTTTTTAAGTTAAAGTTTTTATCCACGATCCTCAGGCTAATACAAAGTCATGAAGTTAACAACTTCACAAAAAACACAACCCTTCCCTTTCCCCTCTGCTGGGGCAGCCTCAGCGGCAAGTCCGAGCAGTGTGTTTCTCCGTGCTGAACTCCACGCTTGGCTGTGCCCCTGCTGGACACTGGTGGCCAAGCCAGACCCAGACACGGGAGAAACAGTGTGACTCGCCCAGTGGCGGACACGCACACTGGGGGGTGTAAAATGACCTGCACGCACAGAGCTACTGGGCACGGAGCGGCGGAAAACTGTAACATCTTGGCCAAAATTCAGTAGTGTGGCCCTTTGTATTTTCGAGATTACATGCTTAAAAAAAAATGCTGGCTAAGATCTGCAGCCTTGGAAGTAATGGCGTCCACCAGGAAACTGAGGGTGAGTGTGCGGGGAAGGCAGGCAGGAGAGGTGGGCACAGGGCTTTCCGGGTCTGTGGCTGCACACCTGGCTGGAAGCCACAGGAGCTGAGCGTCCGCTGCCCCAGTGACGTCAGCCTCTTTGGAAGTTTGCAGCCGTTGACGGTCCTGCCTCTTGGACACACATGTGGCCGAGTTTGTTTCTGGGCTTTGAGAGCCGGGCCCCTGTGGCAAATCACCAAGTGTGGGCCTGACAAGGCAGCAAAGGATACTTTTGTTCTCTTTTCCGTTTGGCACAGGAGAAAGGCTTCTCCTCTTTCCTGCTTAAACATACACAAAGGGCTCAGTATACCGAGCGTGTTAACGCCGAGGGAATTTTAAAGGCGTTAAACCTGACGGTTGCTGCCGCAGTTCATTCCTGAACGAATCACAGAGTAGGTCCACATTTTCCAGGAACCCACGTCCCTGTGCATCGTGACATAATCCAAGATTGCGTATCGCAGCATTTTATCTCGAAACACAGACGCATGAAAGCCAAGTGCCGCGGGCCTGGCTGCGGTCCCTTCTCTGGCATGTCTGGACTAGCAGTTGGACTCATGAATAGGTAGGGAAAAAACTGCAAAAGAGAGAACTGGCTTTAATTCTTAAAGAATTTTCAAGCAGTTTGGATGGCGAAGACGGCAGACGGCAGCCGGGCTGGAGAAGGAACGGTCCCTGTGTCTGATCAGCAAAGACTGTCTTCTTGCTGTGTGTCATTATTTTTAAAGTGTGAAGGGAAATCCATTCCTCTGAATACTTTTTCTTAAAATGCTAACTACCATGCCGATTAGGAGCCATTAAGTTGTGGTTTTTATGATGTCGACACCTCCCTGCCACCCCAGGAGGGACTTTCTGGTGACGGCGGTGCCCCGACACAGGGTCCTGGGTGGCTGGCCCTTCTGCACAGCGGGGTCACAGACTTTCTGAGGTGAGATGGCATCATTTGAAATGACCTCTCCCAGCGAAAGACCAGGGGGGTGTCTCCTAGAAGCCAGTCTCTGTTCATTTGATTTTTTTTTTTTTTTTTTTTTGTCCTTTCTTGGTTCTATACACCATCTGGGCTCTTTGCTTCCTTCTGCCTCCCTCCTGCCTCTGGCCACCCTGCACTGAATTAACTGTTGCAATGCAAATGAGAAAGGAAACAAAATATCTCAACTTTGCTATGTCTTCATAGCTCTGGATACATGTTGGGCAGAGGAAACAAATCGGGTACATTACAGTGAGGCCTGAGCGGTGAAGAACCGGAAACAGTGTCGCTCTTCACTGGGGGCCAAGGGGCGGACTTGCTTCTGCAGGACTCGGAGACGCAGACCCTGCAGGAGGCCTGGGTGCTGCCAGACTCACCTGAGATCACCTACGGATGAGGTGCTAACCTCTTTGCCCCACAGTCTTCCATCCATAGTCGGGGGTCAGAGCACCTCACTCATCGGTCCTTGGAGAGAGCCCGCTGGTCACAGCAGGTGCTCGGCACAGTGGCTGCTCAGTGTGTTAGGTGACGCGACTCAGCCACATGGGCTCGTAGAGCAACTTCCTATAGACAGACTCTGTTAGACTTTAAAGTTACCTGCAGAGTTCAAGGACACAGAAAACTGCACAGGCTGAGCAAAGTTCCTGAAAAAGGTCGAATTCAAATGGTAATAATCGTACTATCTCAAAATGTAGAAATACATAGAGAGAGAAGACAGAACCATCACAAAACATTAACACTCACGGCCTCTGGATGTTGGGGTTTTGGGTGCTCCTAAAAAGCATATGGATTTGTCCTTTCTCAGTGTTTTGTAATAATTGTGCTACTGTCACCATACGAGCAGAGATCCTTCTGCAAACCTCAGACATAAAATGAGGGAGGAAACTCGGGCGTATGTCCCGTATTTAGGGACATCGACACTACGCTGTGGATGTAGGAGCTGGACGCATGCAGTGAATGAAACACATGTGGCCACTTTGTCCTGCAGGCTGGGCTGTTAGAAAAATAATTAAGGAATTTAACTTAGAATTAAAGTGAGGTGCAGGGCAGGCGAAGGCTGGAGGTCCTCTCATCGGAGGAAACCGTGAGGAAAGGTGCTACCGAGGGACGCCGGGGGCCCGAATCGCTCTGTGGTGTCCCCGTGGGCCCTGACTTTGCACAGGGGGGGCGTGTTGGAGGGTGGGTGGGTTTGGCGGGGGAGGGGTCTCTGCAGAATTCCCTCGGGAGCCGAGTGCAGCCAGGGAGTTACACATTAACGAGTCCTGTGACCACATGAGAATTTAATGGTTTTTTATTCGTTATCTTTTTAGCCAGAGGACTTTTCTCTGTATTGATAAACACGATGCTAATTTTCCATTGTTCCGGTTAGTTCTAAGATGCTGTGGGCCAAATTCAAGTCTCATTAATCCCACTGGAAAAATCCCAAAATAAGCAAAACCCCCCAAAATCCCTGCAGTCTGATCAGGAAGTGAGGTCAGTCACTGAAGTTTTGCTTCCAAACTGGTGAGCTGTTCTGTGCTTCTGTGTGTTCGCAGGCAGGAGTCCTCCTGGGTGCAGGGAGCCCAGCGCCACGCGGCTCACAGCCTCCCATGGGCCTCGCTCTGCCGCGGGGGCAGCTGTTGGAGGACCTGTGTGACCTCGGGGTTTCGGGAGCTTGCTGGGGCAGGCTTGGGCCATCAGCACAGCCAGGACCTGTCAGGTGGTCAGTGTGTGGCCCAGAGCCCATGACGCCCGGCCCCGCCCCAGAGGAGACGCTTCGTGTCTGTGTCCTGGCTCACAGACTGGCCCCAAGGGGGGCTGGCGACCCCCTGCTCAGCGTCTGGGGGGCACGGAGATCACAGCAGGGCTCTCCAGCCCGATGCGCTGCTCCCCCCAGCTCCTGGCCCTTTGAAGTTGCAGTCAGTTTTGTGAGAGTTGATAACCTAATCTCAGCCCAGCCTGTACGGTTTGGTTTCTCTCTTTCCCTTCCAGCTGCTCTGTGGGGAGGCAGCTGTTAGAGTTTGTGGACCGTCTGTGGGAGGAGGTGGCCTGATTGCTCAGGTTTGCTGGACTGCACGACCTTGGCAAGACCCGTGATGACCAGGGCCTGGTGGCCTGTGGGCGGAGAGGGGGTGGGCAGAGAGAAGGGCTTTTCTTTTCCCTACCTTGAGGCTAGACACGGCAATTACCACCGCCAGCCGTGAAGAAGTTGTTAATTACAGGTTTATGCCCTTGTAGCCGAAGGAGGAAGGGAGGGACCCAAGGTTACAAAGTAGCCCTTAAAAAAGTTAGAGGTGACTTCTTTTCTCCTTTTTAGTGGGGTAACTTAATTAGTAGTTAGGTTCAGGCCTGATGAAGAGAAGAACTCTCAAAGAGACATCTTATTAGAATAATTAAATTTGTCTATACCCTCCAATTTGCTTTTCTTAACCGTCCATTCTGTTTTTATTTTCCTTAATTATCTTTTGAAATCTTTCAGATGTGACAGCAAGGGAGCATCAGCTATGAAAAGTGTCTCCCAGCTCCGGCGAGGACAGGGTGCATTCACAGGGGCCACATGGGAGCTGCTACTTGTTAACCAGGTCTCCCAGCAGGTCCCAGAGCCCCGCAGGGTGCTGACTGTTCCCCGGCCGCCTGCCCCCGGCCGACTGAGGCCCCTGTGCACTCCAGCAGAGGCCAGGTGAGCCCGCCCCGCTCCTGGGGCAGCAGACGCTGAGGGCAGCCGACGTCCTCGTGGCCAAGCTGAGTAAGGGGCTGCGGCCCAGCAGCCAAAACGCATCACAGGCCTTCACTACAGGCTCACCTCCAGTGCTGGGAGCACACATGTGCACACACACTACACACAAGCATGTGTGCACACATGCACACACACGTGCGCACACCCCGGCACACACCACTGACACAACACACACACATGAGCACACCCCTGCAGACAAGCACACACAACCAACACACATGCACACACATGCGGGCACATGTGTAGAAGCGTGTGTGGCCTTCCTGGCAGGGAAGTACCAGGAGCTCTTTGTGACGTAGCTTGTCCTTGTGTCTTGCAGACGAGTCACCTTTGGTTGCAGTGGGTCAGTTTTGCGTGGCCTTTGGGCCGGTGTTCTGGGATGTCACCCGATCCTAGGACACTCCTGTGAGGTGAGCATGGCTGTCCCATGTCACAGACGGGGACACGGTGGCTGCAAGAGACCTGGATCTGGGGCTGGGCTAGAGGCAGGTGTTTTTCCTCAGGGATGCTTATTTTCCCTTAAATAAATAAATAAAGTAAGTAAATAAAATGTTTAAAAAATGAAGAACAACTTGCTGCCTCCCCTTTACCTTGATTGCCAGGTCTGCCTGTCCGTCTCTCTGGCTTCTCGCCTCGTAGCGCAGGGTGTGCCCAGCACCAGGTCCCCCCAGACAGACGGGACCCTCGGGACACGTGCTCCTGCCCACGGGCGCTTGCACGGTGGCTGCGCTTGCAGCCTGGACTACCTGAGGGGCCAGACTTGGCCACACCGGTCACTTTCCCAATGCCTAACGGTAAGTTTCTTACGCTGTCCACTATTTGGAGTGAAGCACGTCTCTGCAGCCTTCCGGCAAGGCGCCGGTCATGGCGAACATCAGCCAGCAATTTGCGCAATAAGAAGGAGAGGCCGGCTTGGGGCTGTGGGAGGCTCGGGTGCCCGGCGCCCCGAGGGGCGTTGCTGGGCGTTTTCTCTGACTCGAAGGCAGGAACGCAGTCCCCAGCACACCCCTGGTCTCCGGAGAGGAAAGCTGGCCGGTGTTCTGGCTCACGGTGGCAGCAAGTGGGCTCGGATCCTTCTCAGACGCGCCCACCAGATACTGAGGCGGAGGCAGAGGTGGCCCCTCTGCTCCCCACGAACCTGCGGGTCTGAGTGAGCACCCCAAACACCTTGGGCTCTGCCCCTCGCCCCAAACACACGGCACTCTTTCTGGGGCTTCACCTCCAGCCCGGCAGTCCGTTGTTGAGGATGATGACATTTCTTTTTCATTGTTTTATCTTCAGAAACTAGCCCGCCCTGATCAGAGACACGGAGTGAAACGTTAGCAGCCAGGTGACATTGCAGGTGTGTGCAGGGGACAGCTAGCTCCTGCTTCCGATGCTGTCAGCTCCTGTGATGGGGAGGGTGACCGAGGGGACGGCAGCTCCTGTGTCTCATCAGAAACGAGCCTCACAAAGCTCGCCCTTTTGTAACGCAGACAGGAAATTACGCCTCCAGCACCAGCCCGGCCACTGAGGAGGCAGCCTTTACTCACTCACAGCTCACAGCGTGGGAATACAAGGCAGGGGGGCGGGTGCCACTCCCAGCTGTTGCGGGGGTGGGGTGGGGTGGGGGCGCATCTGGGCAGCATCTCTGAGAGGCACTTAATCTGCAGGCCGAGGGATGTTAAGCCTCTGGGGTTGTCTTCCTGCTTCCCAAGCTGCCACCGCTCCTGGGAAGCCATGGTGACTTCCTGTCCACGGGGGGACAAAGGGACAGTTGTGGACAGGGAAGCCAGCACTGTGGACAGAAATAAGGGGCAGAAGATGCCCCTCCAGGACTGCCGCATGTGCTGTCGGTGCCGCTGTGAGCTCGTCTGCGTGGAAAACGCCATCCGCATGCGGCTGAGGAGACGGGTGCCGCACCCTCCCTGACCCCAGCACCCGACCTCTGTGGTGTGGCTGACACGTGCGTGCGGGTGGTAGCAGCTCAGGGAGAGGAGGAGGAAGGTGTTTGGAAAGTGGCACCTGGTGTTGGGGGCTGGCATGCCCGTGTTCCCCTGGGCCCTCCCTGGATGATGCTGAGTGGCTTCCGTGTCCCCAGTGCCGCTGTAGCAAGGGGCCTGGTGAGAGGTGGCAAGGTGGGGTGCAGCAGCGGGTCGGCGTCAGAGTTAGAATCCCTGGTCTCACGAGCAGCTGCCGATAGTGTGGACTCAGCCCAGTGTCTGTCCCCCATGTCCAAGTTCCTGGATACCAGGGTGTGGGGGAGGGGGCGCCATCTCGCCTGGGACACGCGTCCCCCGGCAGCCTCATCCAAGGGCCCCTTTATCCCTTGGGCACACACGGCTTCTCTCTGAAAGTAGACGTTTGCAGGCCATTGATCCCTGATGTAGACGAACCTCCACACTGGATGGGGAGATGGGCGGGGGAAGGGCTCACCGCGCAGGCTGAGTGGCCCTGGCAGGGGTGGCGCCTGCCAGAAACATACCCTGCTCCCAATCCCTCCTCCACACATGGGCGGCGGCCCCAGGGGGCGGCTTCCTGCTGGAACCTTCGGAAAAGACAAGCCCCAGGGCTGCTGCCGCCATGTCTCCCTGCACAGGGACGTGGTTCCCCTGGCCACAGTGCTCTGTCCCTCCGTCTCTGTCTGCATCCGATCCTGAGCTCCAGACTGTGCCGGACAAATCCAGGTGTTGTCAGCACAGCATGGGGCTTAGACAGACCCAGGAGAGACCAAGGCTCACACCCGCATGGCCTTAGACACAGACATGTGAACTCACACACACATATGAACTCACACCTGCATGGCCTCACACACAGACATGTGATTTCATACACACATGTGACCTCATACACAGATACACGACCCCCACATGAACTCACACACGTGACCTCGCACACCAGCGTGACCTCACACCAGTGTGACTTCACACCTGCAGGAAGACAGCGAGGACTGACACTCTCCCTGAGGACGTGGGGCTTGGTCACTGCTATTTTAATTCCTTCTAAAATGGTTGAAACTTTTCCACACAATTTAAATTTTGGTCTAATTTTACACATATTTTTCTGATTAAATTTGACCTTTATTTCTTTTATATCCCAGTTGCTAAGTCATGCTAGGAAATTAACCCGTTTGGCCTCGGCCAGGTGGTCAGTTGGTTGGAACGTCGTCCTGTAAAACCAAAGGCTGGGGGTTTGACCCTCGGTCCGGCTGCATGTGGGAGGCAACTGATGGATGCTTCTCTTTCCCCCTCCTTCTTCTCTCTCTAAGATCAATAAATACACCCTCAGGTGAGGGTTAAAAAAAGCAATTAAAATAAAATTAACCTATTTAACAAAGCTTTCTGAAATCTTTTCTGATTTCGCAAGGACGGGACAAGACTCACACATTCACATGTTAGCCTCGGGGTTCCAGCCCCCTTCGTGGCTGTGGGGTTCACAGGGGTAATTTGGCCACTGGCCAGTTTCTCCTGTGTGAGGCCGGTGGTCTGTGCTCTCTGGACTGCCCTCCCTCCCAGCCATGGGCCCCTCCCTCCTGCTTCTCCTGCACAGCTCATGCCCAAAACTGCCCTGCTGCCTCGTCTGTCCCCTGCCCCTGTCAGCTCTGTGGGGTGCAGCTTCCCGTCCTGGTCGTTCTGTCCCCCAAGCGCCCAGCACGCTCTGGGAATTGCGCCATAGCAATGGGACTAATGGAATCGCTAAAATGCAAGCTCCACGGGCTCAGGGAGCACTTCTGCTCGCGATGAGCCCCAGGAGCCCGGCCCCCGTGGGTTCACAGGGACCCTGCTACCTGACAGGTCACGTCACGGTCTCCCAGCTCAGGGTGAGGCCGGCACCCTCATCCCGACGACCCCTGCTGGGTTCTTCTGCGGGGGGGGGCATTGGCAGACGTCCTGGACCTGGGATGCCGGGTCTGCGTCCCTGGCGGTGGACCAGCTGCACCTGAGGCCCCTGACTTTCCAGGGAGTTGTGGCCCCGTGGGGACAGGTCAGCTCTCCGGAAGCCATGAGCTTCTCTCCAATTTGCTTCTGGGGCAGACTGGGTGTGTGGGTGGCCTTTTCTTGTTGGCTCTGGTAGGAAACATCACAAGACGGGTGGCCTTTATTCACATAATGATTTTATTCACTCGCTTGCTTGATTTGGTGAAAAAGAAAACCTGACATCCGGTCACCGAGCAGCGTCCCACCCACGCGGGAACAGCCGCACGCCCCCTACCCCTGCCCCCCACACGGTGGACATGTCTACCCAGCGGGACCCGGTGGGGACTTGCTCTAAAAACCGGAGGAGCCATTCTGGCGAGGCCGTGAACGGAAAGACGCACTTTAAGAAGTCGTTGCATTCTCGGACGTTAAGCTCCTGTTTTCACAAACCGCAATGCTCGGGCCGAGCTGGCACATTTCTTTTCTTCTCTCGCTTGTTGAAAAATCATTTTATTCTTGGCTTGCAAACAAGAATTGTAAAACATCCACTCCTTTCCATTGATTTTTCAGGAGAAAAGAAGGAGCCAAAGCAGGTAGCTTGTTAGGGACAGATTATGCATGAAAGGAACGCACAAAGCATCGGGGAAAAGCTCCCGACCACCGAGATGCTTCGCGGTGGCCTCGGGGACAAGTGCCTCTTAGGTCATTTCAAACCGGGGCCCATTCTTGGGACCCTCCGTGGATTAAGAAATAAAACAACACCCATTGTCCCGGCCCATTGTAGCCACACTTGTGTTAACTCGGGTTAATTGAGGCCTGTGCTCCTTGCGTTGGGGAACTTTGTGCAGGGTGGGCTTGAGTGCACTGCTGAGGCTTTGCAGCGAGCAGACGGGCGACAGCTGCAGGTGGTGGCTTCGCTCTGCCTGGTGGGGGGGGAGGGGGGGAGAGAGGGAGAGCGAGCCGCTTTGGAGGTCCTGAAGGGCAACAGGTGTACAAGTCAACTCACGTTTCTCAGAATGTTCACCAGACAGCCACCCGGGGCCCTATGCTCCTGCTGCCCAGGGGAGGTGAACACGCGTGTCCCCACACAGCTGGGCAAGGACGTTCTCAGCGATATTGTGCAAAGGAGCTGAAAAGTTTGGACAACCCTAAGGAGGTGTCCATTTGCTGATGAGTGAGCAAACGGAACGTGTGGCCAGCATACCATGGAATACGGATCGGCCGTAAAAAGGCACGGTGTCCTTCCCGGCTCAGAGCTGGGGGCTTGGCCACGGGCCCCTCAGGGCCTGGACGGTGACTGCAGCGCCTTGACGTGAGCAGAACAGATTCCTTCCAGCGTGCTCTGGACCGTCTCCGAGTCTCACCTCATCTCTTCCCTTTAGTGCGTGCTGGCCCCAAGGCATCTGGGTGGGAGTGGACGGGAGATGGAGTGGGCAGGAGGTTGTCCTGGGCTGGGGGCTCTGAAAAGCCTCGTCTGTGATTCGGCAGAGATCTCGCCTCCGATTTCCCCCTCCCACCCCACTTCTCTCCCTCCGGGCCTCCCCGCCTCCTGGCTCATAGTGAACAGTCAAGTGAGAGCAGAAAGCCCTGGGAGGCAAGCGGGGCTGGAGGGTGGTCTCTCAGAGCAGGGGCTTCAAGGAGGGGCCACGCTGCCCAGGAGGCATGGGCCACACCCAGCCTCTCCCGCAGGAGCACGGCCGACCCGGCACATATTGGCACAGCGAGTGAGGGGGGGTCAGCCTGCGGGCTCGGCCTCCGCAGGACCAGGACCCTCTCTGACCACTTTCACCCGACCGCCTCTCAGATGCCAGTGAGGCCACAGTTCCCTTGGAACGTAGTTGCAAAGTGATTAAAAGTAACTGTGACAAGAATGATGAGAAGAAAAAATCACCTGAGCTGAGAGAAGTCCCACGTTTGGTGGGGCCTGTTCAAAACCACGGTGGATTAGTCGGCATTTTACGAGTCAGGTAAACATTTGCCCATAAAACAGGTCTCGTTCCCAACACGGAGCCTGTGTTGTCACCGTCCTTGGAAACAAACAATCCGGGCTGACCAGGAGCTTCGTGGGGCAGGAGAGGCTCAACGGCCACAGCTCCGCTGCAGTAATAACGAGTCTAGACGGCCATTAGCACTCAGGTCCCTGAAGAATGGAACCGTCCTCAGGAACCTCACAGCTTGACAAGCAGCCGGCTCCGGTCTGTTTTCGCAGGGATCCGCTTCTCAGTCCCACCAGGACTGGCACAGATTGCAGCCGGATGCGAACTGGCCCTCCACTCCCCGACCCCCATCCCAGGGACTTGGGGTCCCTCAGAGGACGTCCCTGTGTCTCCGCCTTGCAGATCCAGGGTGGTGTGGGGGAACGTCGCACGCCAGGTGGAGGCAGAGTGTTTTCTGTGTCCGTTCCCTCTCCAGTGGCTGCCGAGCCTCTCGTGCTGAGCTGGAAACCCAGGCTGGAAGGCCCCCAGGAGGGGTCTTTCCCGGACTGACCCCGAGTCACCCACTGCTGCTGTGCCTGTGGCTGGATTGGAAGCAGGTGCCACAGTGGGACAGGCTACAGGACAGAGCCAGGCTCCCTGGAAGCGGGCAGTGACCTCCCCGGTGCCCACTAGAAACCTCCAAGGTGTCACCTCCTGACCCCACACCGTGACCTCTGAGATGACGGCAAAGTGCCTTTGGTTCCTGTCCCTGCTGGGAAGGGGACTCTGCCTTGTCTTGATTTTTCTTCCGCAACAGAGCCGTAACCTGGTATTCCTTGGTGATGCGGAGGGTTTTCCTCAAGCTGGAGGGCGAGAGACACCCTTAAAACCCAAACCCAGCAGCGTGGTCTCATCTCTCTCTGGCTGTGCGTTTCTCCCCCGGGCCCCCATGAAGGATCAAGGTGCAGCAAAGCCCAGAGCCCTGGAGAGTCGGGCAGGGCTCCCCAGCCTCTGCTGAGTCTTTGCGTCTTTGCGGAACATAGTTCCCTATTCCAGCCTTCAAGGACTTGTGACCATCCCCCATCACCAAACATTCTTGGGCAGCGGGGACTTTATGGTACCAGGTACAGAGATGGCCTTTCACCCACATCCACAGCCCCTAAACCCGTCTGTTTGAACAGACGGCTGGCCGGGGGGTGGACGCAGGCATGCGCGGTCTCCCAGGGACCACGTGGCAGCCCTTCCTGGCACCGCCTGGTGCAGAGGCCATGGCAGGGTGCCGTCAACGCAGGTCACCGAGCCCGCCTCGCAGGGGTGTGGCCTCCCCTGCAGGTCAGCAAATTTCCCTACAGGACCACGCCCTCTTTCTCATGCTGCAAACATGCCCGTGTGGCTGCAGCCGGCGTAACCACAACGTAGGTGATACGGTCTCCGACGAAGTGCGGGGTCCAAATCTTAAACAACGCGCTCCTTGACGGGGGACAGTGTATGTGAACTGCAAATCTTCTTGGAACTTGATCAAGGGATCGAGCCCTCAGATATCTGATTTAGCTACGGCATCGCTCAGGTTTTATTTAGGACCAGTCCCTGGCACCCCTGGTACCTGTGCCCCCGTCCCCAGCTTCCGGGTGAAAGCAGCAACAATCGCTCCCTCTGGCTCTGACGCTCGTTTCAGCTTCTGAGTCCAGCCCGCCCCGTTCTGGGCCACTTCTTCACGGTGCGGTGGTGTCCTTCGGCATCGGCCCTGTGGCGGGACCCCGGGGCGTCACTGGGGAAGGCAGAGGAGCTCCGACATATCAGAGGCCCGTGTGGCCGTATGTGTGAACCCCGAGAGAAAGTGCATGTTGGAAAGCCGATGCCATCTGGCTGAGGCTTAGTTGCTGTGTTGGTATTTCCGGGTCACTACCGTCTCGGGTCTCAGGTGGGTGGGTTGCAGAGTCCTGCTGATGTGGAATGAGGTGAGCACTTGGTGAAAGTGACGTAAACAGTTTACCAGCCACTGGGCATGACCTTGCCTGGTCTCAGGATGTCGCGGCGGCTCCACCGAGTGCCTTCCCGGTTCTCCTCCGTGTCTGGCTGTCTCAACCCTCCGCACCCAGGCGTGCTGCAAAGTTCCCTGGGAAATTTACGTGCGTGTCCACGACTCCAGCCTCTGCCTTTCAAAGTGTGCCCCTGCCGCTTTCCACCGTATATCCATCACCCTCTGTGGCACCCGTGGGCTCCGCCATCTGCGAGACCGTCTGCAGATTGTAAATAAGCGCCACCATGCAAAGGGGCAGACGAGACGGAGCCTGTCGGAGCGGGGAGTCAGTTGCACAGTTGTGATTACAGTGGAGGGGCATGAGGTGACCCCCGCCCCCCGTACATTTAATCGTCATCAGCTGCTGGGGATGGGGCGCAGGACCTGGGGCAGAGGCACTCAGAGGGCCCGGCTGCCGATAAGCTCACGCGAGTCTCCATCTCTGCAGGCAGGGCTGCTCCGAAGTGCCAACCCAGGACCCTCGTCCCCCACCTGCTGTCAGGAAGGACATCAGCACCGGGCGGGAACCTGTTGTTTCTCCAGGTCGGCAATAACCTTCTGCAGGAAGGCCGGCTCTCTCCCGAGGCGCCGTGTGTGAGCGATCCTCCGCCACACCCCTCCCCAGGTGCGCACACTCGCAGGTAAGGGGCGGCTGAGGCCCCTCTCCCTCGCGGGCCCCGTTCCGGGGTCTGTCTGTGCACGTCCACGTGAAGCTGGTGTGGGGCCCCTTCCTGCACTCGCTTGTGGTCACGTGAAAACGGCTCGGCTGTGGCTCTTCCGCGGGGTGGAGACCCACTGTCGCCTGATCTCAGACTGTGTGGCGACGGCGACAGTGGTGTTAATGGCTGAGGGCAGCAGGATTACAGGTAAGAAACGGTTATAATCAGAAAGCTAATCACTGTCTTGCAGCCACAATTGGGCATTTGCATTTTACATTTCTTGCGTTTTTTTAATTCTTAATGACAATGGCGTTATTAATGGGAAGAGGCTGCCTGCAAATAGACCGGGATTCATTTTGAGCCAGACACCGATGCCCAGTGTGGGGAGCGGGGGGACGCCCAGCTCTCTGGCCCACTTTGGGGCCACTTCCCACAGGAAGGTGGACAACCTTCGTGCGTGGAAAGGTCAGGGGATCCACGCCGGGCTCGGGCGGCCCAGGCCTGGCCCTCGGGGCCCTGGGGTTTCAGACGATCTCTGCCTCCACGCCGCTCACTTGCTGCACCAAGAACACAGCGACTTTCCAGAGCTGAAGACGGAGTCTGGCCGTCCAGCCGAGGAGGGAGGCCTTTGGGGGCAGCTGAGCAAGACGGTGCTGACTTCCCAGGGGATTCAGGGGTAAGCTGCCTCCCCGGGGGGATGTCTCCTGAGAGAATGGAAGACCCCTGGGTTCACACACCCCGAAACCCTGGACTTTGACGGCTGACATCCACGTGCAGCTGCCTCAGCATGGCCCCACGCTGGGCCATCCGGTCCAGGGGTGCGCGGCTGTGACCGCAAGGTGGACTCTGCTGCCCCTCCGGCAGCTCCAAGACCAGAACAGCCCTGGAGAGCTGGACCTCCCGCAACACCCCCCCACCCCCGCCACTGAAACAGACTGCTGGGCATCGGAACAACACACCCAGGCTGGGCGCTGACGGCGGGGCCGTGCTGAGGTTCACCGGCTGGTAGAGACACCCGTCTGCTGGGCCGTCCTGGCCAGGGCTCCTACCCCCCCTGAACCTGTTTCTTTAGTTTTTAAAAGGAGGCAAAGAGCAAAGAATGATTACGAGGATTCGTGACTGCCCTGAACCGTGCCGGGTATCATGTGAGCCAAAGGTATTAATTACTATTATTATTATTTTTCAAAGTAATTACTATTATTATTTATTTTTAGAGAGAGGGGAAGGGGAGGAGAAAGAAAGGGAGAGAAACATCATTGTGTGGTTGCCTCTCGAGTGCCCCCTACTGAGGACCTAGCCCACAACCCAGGCATGTGCCCTGACCGGGAATTGAACCGGCTTCACTTTGGTTCCCAGGCTGGCGCTCAATCCTCTGAGCCACACCGGCCAGGGCTATTATTTTTATTAGTATTATTAGCATTGGGAAATCACACTCTCTGGGGCCTACGCAAAACCATCGTCCCCCCTCAGAACACGTGTTCCCCCCAAGCCCTCGGTAGCAGCCAGAAGTGAGGTTGACTGAACACTGGTTAACGTTTAAGTCTCGGCCGTCGGTCCACCAGGTACTCTGTTGCTGTGAGAGTCCCCCAGGGGCTGCTGGTGTCATCGAGACTCACAGCGGCTCTGTGAGTCTGGTGAGGCGGCACCGAGACCCTTTACGTTCTGTACTTGACCCGGATGCTCCCCGAGGCCACCCGGGCACCCGACACGAGAAGAGGAGCCGCAGACTTTTTATGAGCTCGGTCCTCTGCAGGGAGATTAAGTCAGGGCTGTGGAATGCTCGGGCGGGAGGCACGACACCGCCTCCTGCCTGCCAGGGCACCCGGGGAGATACGAAAGAGGCTCGGGGTCCCTGCAGCCCGGCCAGTCTCCCGCTGGGCCCGGCCAGGCCACCCAGGAGCCGCGTGCCCGCGACGGAAACAGCTGCCCTCAGAGGGATGTGGCCGCCGCTTCTATTTATTAAATCCGGGAGAGGCCTATCCATCACGGGACAGGCTTTAAGTGTTTGCCAGGCGGGGGGCCACACACGTGCTTTGAAGTGTCTTTACTGAAGGGAAACATCTGAGGGCATAAACCTCTGGGTCTTCTCTCCTGCCACAGCCTCGTCGGGGGCTGGGATGCTGGACGGACCGTCTGAGGAGGAAGAGACATAAAAGGGTCTTTGGACAGCAAATTGCGCATTTGCTGCCCTTTGACATGTTAACTAGGTTTTTAAAAACGGAATTGTTAGTCCGTGGGGGTCCTGGGGCAGGGCTGGCTGCTGAGGGGACTTGCTACGGGACAGGCGGACACATCTCACAGCAAGGCCCCAGGATGGGCTCTGCCCCAGTGACTTTGTTAGGAGGGACGCAGGTGAGTGGAGGGGGGTGGCGCACAGGGGAGGAGGGACCCTTGGGCCCAAGGTTCCACACTCGCCGAGGGGTCAGCGCATGTCCACCCGGAGCAAACACACCGGGCAGATGTCGGGGACAGGGCTCCGCCCTTGGTCTTCTCACTTTCCTGGTCCTGTGACCTTGGGCAAATCATGTACAAGCTTATGTTAAAGTAACAAAAGCTTTAACATTTTGTAAATGGTCACAATTTGCCTGCTACTCGAAGTGGTCACCAGAATCAGTGATGAGATCAGCAGCCACCACGTTCCGAATACGGGAGCATGGGGGGACCTCGGGGGGCAGGGGGGGCAGGCTGCGCAGACACGCGGGGTCCCGACGGGGACACATGTTCGGGTTCCGGCATGTTCTGGACAAAGCGTGTTGGGCTCTCAGCTTCCTGGGGAAGGCAGCCCCCCTGCCCCGTTCCTCCCCGGGACCTGCCTGGTTTGCCCACTGTGTCCCGGCGACGAGGCCACTGTGCGGAGAGCAGCCTCACAGTTGGCCAGCGGACGAGATGCCCGGGCCTCTGTCCTGGACAGCGGGCAGCACAAGGCCCTTGGCTGCCGTCCTTGCAAACGTCTTTTATTCTGGGTGACGGACTTGGAGTGGGGAGGCTCTGCCAACCCAGGGAGAGTTCGGGCCGCCTGCACCGGTGATCTTCTGAGGCGGCTGTTCAAGTCCAGGAAACTGTGATTTTACCTCTTCGCTGAATTTACTTACTTCCCAGAAGAGACTCCAGGAAGGGAGTGGGTCTCGGCTACAGTGTGTTTGACCCCACTGCCTCGGCCCGGTTTTTCACCTGTGAGATGAGGGGGCTGGACCGGCAGAGCCCAAGGGACGCTCCCCAGGGCAGAGGTCACGCCTGGGGGCAGCTGGTGTGTCCCTTGAATGCAGATCTCTGACCAATCCTTCTGTCACTAGGATTCTGAGACGGCCCCACGCTCTCAGTGAAGCACTTTTGTCCCAGGGCTGGCTGCATGTGACCACTCCCCGTGGGCGCCGGTCAGGGAGGCCTGGCTCACGGCGCCCCGTGCCTCACCGGGTCTTGGGGCTTCCCTTTCCGCATGAGGACCACGGGCACTCGGGGCCCCTGCAGCACGGTGGCTGCAGGGCAGATGGGACGGGCACAGGGTGCAGTTGGGGGAGGGGCTCCCGGTGGGGTGACAGTGAACAGAGGCGTGAGCACAGCTGGAGGGGCTGCTGACTGGCTCTCCTCCCGCTCCCTCTGAAGTTCAGGGTGTGTGCAGACAGCTTTTGCACGGGTGCCGCTTGTCAGGGCAATCTTTAGAACACTGGACTCACCTCTGGCAGATAAACGTGTGACTGCACACACACTGTGCTTTGCATGTGTGCACACGAGCACGGACATGCATGTGTGTGCACGTGGGACACAAAAGCACGCACGTGCGAACACATGTGGATTGTGTGTGCACTAGTGTGACTGTGCACATGCAGACACATGGGCATCACACATGTGCGGGTGAACACGAGCATGTGTGTACCTGCCTGTGTGTAGCATGTGTGTGCCTGCTGGTGGGTGGGGAAGACTTAGGAGCACATTGTCTGGCTTTGTGTAGTTATCATGAAAATTGTAGAAGAATCTAGATAGCATTTAAATTCTGTTGAAGAAGAATTTCAGGCCGACCCAGGTGAACGTTCAGAGTGGGGAGGATTAGGCTGTCGCCTTCGGAGGAGGAGCAGAATGGCAGAGGTCCCAGGTCCGGGCTGTGGCTCGGGCTCAGACACGTGCGTGGTCATCTCTCCACGTGGCTCTGCCAGCGTCCTCCCTCAGCTCGGTGTTTGAAGTGGGGCAGGGTCCTTGCGGGGAGTTCGCAAGGACGTGACAGCCATGGCGATTATGCTGACTGGCCGCCCGAGTCGCGTGGAGGGAGCGTGCTTTTCCACGGTGACCATTTCTCGTGCCCGTGCTCTCCTGTTGGCAAACGTGGGGTTGGCAGGATGGGTTCAGAGCCGAGTGAGACAAAGCACGCCACGTCCCGGGGCAGCGACACGCCTTCTGCCCTCGGAGCAGCCCTCCCCGGAGTCTGCAGACGCAGGAATGGCCAACGCAGAGGTTGTTTCCGAGTCAGGTCTCCCTCGCCCCAAAGAGCCAGGAGACGGTGCTCTGTGGAGATGGGGCTGATGCCAAGGTCCTTGTCGAGTGGGGGAAGAGCCTCGTTGGAAGGGATGAACATGAACCCCATGCTGACGGGGTCACCATCGCTAAGCTCAGCTTTGCCCTTATTCCTGGAGACAAGACACCTCGATTTCTGCCATGCGAGACCAAAGGATCGGGGGGACGGCCACCGTATGACCGCTGGGGACCCAGGTGGTGGAGTGGATGCCGGGGTGCAAAACCACATCCCGCTGCCAATCACAGGGTTATGAGACACCTGAACGCCCTGAACGGGGGAGCCAGGGAGAAACACCCACCTGGGCGTTTGGCTGCACGTTCGGCTGCAATAAAATGCGGGCAGAGGGGGAGGAGCCTTTGGAGCTTCCCTGGAACCCCGCTGCACGCGGCGTGAGGAATTTGAAGTGAGCCGCAGGTTCTGTGTGCGCATGCTTGCTCATGCATGTGCACACGCGTGTTTGTGTGCACATGCCTGTGTGCGCAGTGCGGGCAGTTTGCAGCGCCTGTTACTCACCGCCTGTCGGGAAGGAGGGCCACGCTGTCCTCACTGGGGACGGGGCTTCCTCACCCTCCACAGCCAAAGTCACCCACGTTCTAGACAACAAATCTTACACGTGTGTTCACACACACGTGCTTTTACACATCTACGTAAAATACATGCCATAGTTAATCACTGTCACCCGTGGAGGTTCTGCCCTACAAAGTCACTGTGAACCCCAAGTGACAAATGCCAAACCGGGGCTCCTGGGGGACACAGGGTCAGTGCTGGGAGCCTCCGCCCTCATTTTCATCAGCCTGGACACAAGGATGCTCCTGTTTGATGAGGCCGATTCTGTGCATACCTTGGACTTGGTAACCCTGACCCCACACCGGCTGCACGCAAGCCCCCGCCGCACCGCGCTCAGCTGACCGGTGTCTCCTCAGGAGACACCCCCAGCCTCCTGGAGCTCGGGGACAGGAGGCTGCTCCCCAGCACTGGGGCCACCTAAACAGCAAGGCCACCAACAAAATACACAAGAACGTGAAGAAAGCAGGGACTTGGTGGACCTCGAAAAGCACAGGTGCTCACAGAAAGATCTGGAGCAAGGAGGCTGGGAGGGGCTTGGGCCACAGAAGTCTGTGGGCAGCCACCACCAGAGCACCGCATCGATTTTGAGGGGACAAGTCCCGTAAGTGGGAAGACTTGCAAACCCAAAGCCCTCGCCCAATGAGAACTGACTGTGTCTGATCGCTTTTAGAAGGGCCCTGGGGAGGAGGAGAAGCCAAATATTTGTTTCATGGGGAAACCGCAGTGCATCTGTGAGGCAGGGTGGGGACGCGGGCCCCACTCGGCCACCGGGACAGCTGACGTTCCGGGTCCTGTGTCTCCACCCTCCCCTGCAAGGCCACCGCCCTCCATGCCCGTACCGGGCGGCCTGGGGAAGCAGAAGCGGTTCTGCTTGGCCTTGGCCAGTCTCGCGGTGTTCTCCGTCACAGCCTCGGCCGGTGCTCTATACGTTCCAGCCTCCCCGCATCCTGTCTCGATTCTGCACTCCCCCAATTCCGGACGCTTGGTGTGGTTGCCACGGGTATTTGCAGTGAAGGAATCAAACAGAAAACCGTCTGCGTCGGCAGGTCCTGTCGGCCTCACGCGGTGGTTTGGGGGTGAGTTCAGAGGCGGGCAGACCTACTTGTAGTCGACTTAGGTCCCTGCTAATGACTCAATGGATTTTTCTGTGAGTTTGTTATTATTTTTTATTATTGGCATTAGCATTATCTCCAGGAAAATGGATATAAAACAGGGGAAATGTCCTGGCCTCACTGGCCATCCCTCATTTTCGGGAACCGGGCTCTGCACATGGAGGGGAACCGTTTGCGCATTCCGTCCGGGCTCGGCCCTGCGTCCCCAGGGAATCACGCAACTGCGATATTGACCTTCACCGAAGTCCTTTGTTCTGCGCCCTCACAGCCCGAAGCGTTAAACACGCGTGTTTACTGAATCTGTCCTGGCATGCAGTGTAATTACAAGCCGTTTGTTTTCTCCGTTGTAAAATACGGTCGGAGGAGGGGCAGAGCAATGTGGAAAATTAACATCGTGATGTACTGTATGGCAGAACGGCACTAAAGCGCGGCCGCGCTCGCGCTGGCGGTGCTGGGGGGGCGTGTGCGGGAGCAATAAAGAATTAAATGCCTCTTTCTCAACTATATTTGCATGATTTTCAACTGCAGTAAAATTAATCTGATCTGCCGCTCAGAATACATAGCACAGCAGCACCACCCAAGTTCTCGAGGAGCCCAGCGACGCCTTCGCAGCCTGGAAGCGCAGTTTCTGTGGGGGCGCGACCGGCAGGAAGGGGGCGGGGACACAGCTCCTGGCTGAGCCCTGCAGGTGTGGACTGTCCGTGAGGCTGTGCACCTGTGCTTGAGTCTCCACGGGTTCTGACAGGTGTGTGTTTTGGGTCAGTTTAAGGACAGGTGGACCCGGATGGAAGTGGGGATGTAGGATGGGTTGCTGCCTCTCTGGGTCTCGCTGAGGCGTCCCCCGTCACCGGGGAGACAGGTCTGGCCAGCTGGGTGTTCTCGCTCCAAAACGTTTTGTGATGTTCAGTAGGAAGGACACTGTGTCAGTAATGAGCTACATTGTATCGCTTGCCAAGCTCTAGGTGGTGGCAGTCAGGGACATGATAAGCTTCTTTCAGTAAAGGCAGCGGACGCCCCAGTGTGCTCACTGGCAGTGTGGGACAATGTCCGCCTGTGAGCCTGGGTGTGCTCACACACGTGTGTGGAGCGATGCTGACGTGGGGTGTTTCCTTCTACCTGCTCCCGGTCAGTTGTAAACAGCCCTGGACAGTGGCACCCCTTCAGACCCCAGGGTGGGCTCAGCCTCCGTTCTCAGCTGCCATTTGTCTTTTACTGGGTGACCTGCCTGACACTGGCCTCATTCTGTGCAACGTGCTTTTCCAACGAGCCTGCTCTGACTGAGGGTCTTTCAGGGACGTTGAGGTCTCTGGTACAAAATTTGCTCTGACGTGTCTCAGGTGCTTGTGTTCCTTTGTGCAGAGGGTCCCCACACAGGAGGCCCGACCCCCTTTGTCCCTTAGTGTGGTCCCCCACACTCCTCGAGCTGAGTCCAGACATGCTTTATCCAGCGTGTCCGCACTGCCAGATGCATCTCTACCTTCCCCAAGAAGTGGGGTTGACTTCGAGGTTATGGGGCTTTTCATCAGCAGCCGAGGAGCACAAGCCCCGCTGTCCAGCCGCTCTGTGCCGGATGCTCATTAGAAGAGGTCAGACTCAGCCAGCGTCTAAGGACTGGTCTTCCTGCTGCCATGACCTTCGGGGACGCCATCAATAAGTGGTGTTAGAAGCAACGAGTCAGCTAGACAGCCCTTCCTGGGGGGGCGAGCTCCCCGTCTCCGCCGTGTCCCCGTTCTGTCTGCTCAGGTGAAGCCCGATGGCGGCGGCCTCACTGCTCCTCCGCGCCAGCCTGGGAGACATGCATGTCGCCCTCGGCCCTGTCTCCTCAGCTCCGTGCAGGGTCCGAGTGCTCCTCGGGCTGGGGCGTGGGGGGACCGCTGGGCCGGCCAGTGGCCTTGGCCAATGTCTCCACCCACCGCTGACCTGGGACCCTCGGCCATGGCCACCACTGAGCAGGAGATGGCCCCGTGCTGTCACCAGCTGTGCCGATTGGCCAGAGCTGCCTGACTCGCCTGCTTGTCCCTCCTCTTCCTCAGCCTCCCCTGGAGCACCCACGGTCGCTTTGCCCCCAGAGCCACGCTGATTTCAGCCTGTAGGTGGCTTAGCTCCAGGTAAAACCAGCCCCAGCTGGAGTTTTGCGTCCGTCCAGTGTGGCGCTTGGAGGGTAGAGCTGCTGAGGGCTCCTGGGGGCGTGACAGAGGGGACTGCTGTCACAGCCTTGTCTGTGCGCCTGCACAGAGTCAGGCCGCATCCTTGACGCTCCAGCACACTCTGTCCGAGGCCCCCCAGGGCCCTGTGTGTAGGCAGCAGTCACTGTCACCCTCATTCAAGGGGGTCTGTGCACCAGGCGGGGGTGGCCCCGTCCCCAGGACCCGGAACCACCCAGGGGTCATGCCCTTCCTGGGACAGCCCACCTCAGGGAGCACAGGTGGGGGGGGTGCCGCAAACCCCCGACCGACGGTGGGGGAAGGTCTGAGATGATGTCAGCAGAGGCAGGGGCTGGGGGTGACTGAGAGCCAAGCTGAAGATGTGATGCCAGAGCACCAGGGTCACTGATGGGGGGCGGGCAGGGAGGGCAGGGGTGGGAGACGGGGTCTCGGAGTGTGGGTCTCCCGGCAGGCTGGGTGCCCCTTGCTCGGCTGGGCTCTGGGTGGGGCTGGGCAGATGGAGACCTTGGGTTGGGTGAGTGGATCGAGGCACTGCTACCTGGGGGTGGGCAGCCACATTTCCGGCCATCAGCGGGGGCCCTGACGTCGTGGCAGGCAGGCAGGGGGCTCGGGGCTCACAGCTCTCCTTGGCCAGCCAGGGACAGTGGCACCAGTGCAGACAAGACGGACAAGGCCCAAGGCCGCCCACGCCCCTGCAGCCCTCACTCGGCTGCTGGTTTTCCTGACATTGTCCTCCTGCTCCGGGGCCCGGCCCAGGGTCTCTGCCGCGCGGGCCAGTCGCTGCCCTGGTCTGCTGTCCGGGACGGTCACTCTGCAGAATGTTCCTCAGCTCACGTGGGCCTGGTGCTTCCTCCTGGTGTGCTCCTGATGCGAGTTTTCAGCCAGAGAACGGAAGAAGCCGTGTCATGTGGTTTTCGGGAATGGCTTCCGAAGGGCGCGGGCCTGTCTCCCGTCTGGGAGGGGACCTGGGTCACGGGGTTAGGGCGACGTCAGCCGATTTCTCCACAGTCAGCCTCACTGACAGACCTTGGGGGGCGGTGAGACTTGAAGTTGAGCAAAAAGCTCAGTTTCTCCTCACACTGTCGCTCCCATACTGCCCTCGCCGATCAGGGTGGGGTTACGACGGAGACCGAGACTTTCTGTAATGTTTTCCGCATTCACTTGTGGGAATGTTTCCTTAGGAAACTCCGTCCCTGCCCCCCATGGCTCCAGTGCTCGGGTCCGCGGTGGGCGTCGCGGGCCTGCAGCCGGTCCTGCCTCGCATCTGTGCGGGCCGGGCCGCGAGCTCGGCCGACGTGAATGAAATCTTCTTATTCAGGAAATGTTCTTATGTCGGGTGTTATTTTATTTTTTATTTAACTTCACGATGTTTTTCTCTTGCACTTTTTTGTGCCTCTGGCCCTCAGTCATGAGACAGACTAGTGTCCGTCAAATGGACTATTTAAAAATTTTGTCTACTTATAAAACTGTCTTGTGATTCAAAACCAGACAATCCGGGTTTTTCGAAGTGACCACACGAGTGCTCCTGTACGTCCATACGTTTAAATGGAGACAGCAGTGGACGCCCCATCGCTGCACTTTCAAGGACACACAGCAGGGTCTCCTGCGGGTACTTGTTTAAAATTCGACCACTTACCAGGGGAATGGCCGACGCGCAGAGGGTGGGGGAACAAGAACTCTCTCGGAAGCAGCGTCCTCCCAGGCCCCGTGCGTTCGCCCTGCGGTTGGTCTCTCCACAGAAATGAAACATGGGCATGGAAGAGTATTTTTGCAAGACTGGCGATTCGAATGTGTGTTCTTATGCATGTAAACATTTTACTACCCGTTAGCAGCTGGCGTTAGCCAAGAAACCAAGATATTTCTTCCTAAGATTTAAATCAGTAGTTTTATAGAGCACAGAGAATTTTTTATTATGACATAATTCTGTACATAAAATATCACATTAAAAGAAGAAGATAAAGTTTTGCACTTTCATTCTCCATTAATCCGACTGAAAACAATTGCGAAGAACTCTAACCAAACGGGACTCTTTGTTGGGAAGCTGTAGGACCTGACTCCTGGGCGGAGGGTGCAGGGACCCGTTGGAGATGGACCCCGGGCGGCAGACAGGGGGCTTTGGGAACGCCATTGGGAGGTGGTTCTCACAGAGGGGAGAAGCCGGGGCAGCTGAGGGCGGCTAGAAGCCGCAGCCACGTAGCAGAGCTGGAGCCAGAGGCAGCCCCACGATGCTCAGCCCCCTTCCGAGTCCAGCTCCGCAGGAGGCTGATGGAGAACGAGTGTCTGCCAATGGCCGCCATGGGGACATTCCTGCAGGGTCAGCCCACTCTGGAGCCCTCGGAGGTCGGGGCATCTGTTGCAGACACAGCACAGTGCACTTCGGGGTCCCAGCCGCACCCACCCCCCAGCTGCTCTCAGAGCCACAGCTGTCCCCTCGTATCTCACAGGCTGGCTTCTGGGGAGCCCAGCCTCGGACAGAGGGGGCAGGGGTGCAATTATCCGAATGTCCCCAAGCGTCCTGTCTGGAATCGGCGACCACTCGCTCCTCTTCTGGGAGTAAACAGGCTGCGTTGGCGAGTTTTGACTGAAATTGGGGGCAGGGATCAAGATCCGTCCTTTACAAAATGAGGAAATTCTGCCTGCACATCCACCCCATTCTCCCTGGTGACTTGTCTCCACCGATGTCCACGTGACACAGCTTCATGTCTGGGTGCCTCTGAGAACTGGCTGTTGGGACAGTGAAAACGCCCCAGCTTCCTGCTGCCTGGATGGCGAACAGCAGATGGCTTCCTTGAGGGCCAGGCCCTGGCAGGGCCCCTCGGGCCATGTTCTCCCGGCGCCCTGCATCTGGGGTGTGGGGGCTCCACCCAATGTAAACCCAAATGCCAGCCCTGCTTCAGGGGACATGTCCGGAGCAGGCTGAGGACCACGGACAGCTCCAGGGCTGGGGCTTGAGGGGCAGGAGGGGAGGGAGCTGGGGAACCATGGGGACAGGAAGTCTGCACATCCTACGTTTCTCTGAGGAGCCATAGTTCCTGCTGACTCAGCTTTGTCACCTGAGACAGAGGCTGGCCGCACCCCCGCTGGACGGAGAAGCCCACCGAGGCTCGGGACCCTGCAGGGAGCTGTCTGAGGCCTTGAGTCGTCCAAAGATGAGTGGGCCACCTGCCGGACCTGTTCCCCTTTAGTTCCCGGTGTCACATTGCCGTGGTTACCCGGTGCTGCCTGGAAGTCACATATCAGTACAGATCGAGTCTCCCCATGGGTGCCGTGCGTGGCTGGCGGACACGGTGCCCCGCTGAGCACGTTGTCTGACGTCCCCATCTCTCCTGCTGCCGATCGGCACTAAGTACACGTGCTCCTTCCACAGGGACAGTGTGGCAAGTGAGCGTGACAGACAGACCAGGCCCTCTGGCGACCTCTCCTTTTGGTGTCCCCAAACTCCCTTAGTGTCTCCTCATGACACTGGCCAGGTGTCCTTTGTTTTCAGGAGCCAGGCTCGAGGGCAGATCAGCGTCCGAGGGAGCGTTTGGTCTTCCCTTCCTGGCCTCTGCGGTCAGCGCAGGGCCGGACGTTTGCTCGGCGTCCACTCCGTGCCTGTGGAAAGGCGGGGCGGACTTCAACATTTGTAGGCAACGCGTTCCGAGCTGAGTGGGGGGAGATGTGTTCACTTAGAAAAGGCAGGCAAACCGCAGCAGGAAGTGTGATTACCGAGTTTACCGTGTGTGCCGTTCGGTTTTGCCGGTGAGAACGGGACCACATGGCCTCAGGGATGGCCAACACTGAGACCGTGAGTGACTGTCTTCCCCGAGGTCACGTAGCCCGCAGTGGCGGACACCCGAGACCGCACTGGACCCCCTGGGAACAGACACGCTTCACCCTGCAGAGAGGCCTCCCCTCTACCCACCAATGCTGTTTATCGGCCTTCGGTTCACCGTGTTGGACGCCCTCCCACCGAATGTTCAAGGGGTCTTGGCAGGGTCTCCTGGGCGTGCTCGCTAAAAACCCAGAGCCTCGGGGCCCACGCCCAACCTGATGAATCCAGACCTCTGGCCATGGGTTTGCCTTCTAGGGGAGCTGCTGGTGTGGCTTCCAGGGTGCTGGATGGTGTGCAGTGGCCCTTCTGGGACTTCCTCACCACTTTTGCTCAGGTGGCTTCCGGGGCTCGGGTGTCGTCACCGTGGGGTGGAGCTGTGGCCGGGGGATACTTGTCCACTCAGGGTCGCATTCTGCACCCCTGGCGGGTTGGTGGGACAGGGGTGGGAGCTATGCATGTTCCTCCTGGGCCAGGAGTTCGAGGTTGGTGTCCTCACCCGCCCCTGGCTAAGGGCAGACAGGGCTGCCCTGGAGGAGGGTTGAGCCGGAAGGCACAGGGGCCTGCTTCCCATGGGGAAGCCACTGGTGGCCGATGGGAAGAGCTGCACTGGGTGGGGTGAGTGAGAAAAAAGCCCTGAGTGGGTTAGGCAACCGAGCAACGGGACGGCGTGGGCCCTGGACGCGGGTGCAGGGGAGACGAGCAGACGGTGCCGGGGAGGAAGCCGGCCGTGCAGGCTGCACATTAAACACTGTGGAGCTCGGGCCACAGAGCCACCTGCAGTGGCCTGACCGGTGGGTCTCTGGCCACCGAGCCGCTGGCGGTGGGGAGCCACAGGAGAGCCAAGCCGTCTGTGTCTGGTGGCTGCGATGGGCCGCCATCCTCGAGGGAACGCGGGTTACAGTCAATGCAGAAGAGAAGAAAACCCACAGAGCCTCCTCTGGAGAGCGGGGAGCAAGCGTTTTCTCTCTCGTGGCGAGGGTTTTCATGGATTGCTTGATTTCCTAGGAGGGCCATATAACAGAGAAACAACACGTTTCTCAGGACGGCTTCTTTTCCGAGACCTGATGCACTTCATCTCGCTATTAATTTTACTTTGGGCAAACTAAGTGATGTCGTGGGCCTGTTCTCCGCACTCGTCACACGTTATAATTAGCATTTTATCGCGGATTCCAAATTAAATATTGCCTTTGTTGGAAAATGATTCCTGTGTAGTCTGTTTTGTGACCTACACACTTTCCTCTCATATGGCCTCGAAGTTCCTCATTAGGAATCCAAAACAGCGAGTTTATTTTCTGCTGTTCTCTGTCCTTTCCAGAGGGGCACCTCGCGGGAGCTGTGACATGGAGGTTTTCATTTTCTGTGACAATGAGGACACCGGTCTGTCCTGGAGCTGAGAAGAGGACCCATCGAGGGGACCGACGGGCAGCCTGGGGATGGACTGTGCTCGGAGTCCCATGTCCCTAGCGTGTCACGGCCCCCGTGTGGAGTCTGTGACCCCTTTCCCCGGAGGCAGCTCAGAGCAGCGGGGCTGGGGAGTGACCCACTGATGAAAATGGCAGAAATGCACGTTCGAATAGTAATGGCTCCAACAAGGCCGGGCTGACGCCCTCTCGGGTCCCTGTCTTCTCCATCTTGCTGGGCTCACTGTCCAGTGTCCTTGTTTTTTCTGCTGATATTTAGTGATGCTGACGGTTCAGAAGGCAGCCAGAGCCCAGCGTGGGGGGACTAGGTGGCACTGCCCAGTGCGGGGGTAGCTGGAGGCTCGTGCTGGGCGGAGAGGCTGCACAGAGGGACACAAGGCCTCTGAGAACATGGACCAGAGACCCAAGGGCTTAGAGGAGAGGGGGCCTGAGGATCTCAGGTGTGACAAAGGAGTGAGGTCAGGTGGAGTGTCAGTGAGGGTGTGCATATCTCCGGCCCCGGAGCCAGAAGTGGGGTCAGAGCTGGGGGGCTGGGGCGGAGGAGGTGGGGGGCACGGGCCTCGTGTGACGCAGGGGGTGGGGCAATGGTGCAGGGTACCCGGAAGCCTCTGCAGGGTAACGGCATGAATGGCCTGTCCGACGTCCATTTTGAAAAGGTCATGGCAATGCCACCTGCAGGAAGCCGCACTTGGACGTGGGGCGGAAACGAGAGGAGCCGGGCAGTTCCACGACCTGAGGTGGGGACCCCAGAGAAAGTGATGTGAGCAAGGGGCCGCGGAGCAGACGGGAAGGTGCTGGGGAGAGAGACACTCAGTCCGGGGGATGGGGGCTCACTTGTAGACTCAGGAACACGTGCAGCATGTGTGTGTATCCACACACATCACACCCCCCTACAGACAGTGCACATGCGTGTTCATACACAACTCGCACAACATGCTACGTGTGTGTGCCCACAGGCCACCCACATATGTGCACATGCCTATTGTGCACAGTACGTGTCTATATCCACACATACTACATGCATGCACCCCACACAGTGCACACATGTATCCACACACACGTAACTGAGGAAGGAGCAGTTCTGTGCGGGGGGTGGAGCTTCTGGCAGGCGGAGGAACGTGTCCAGGTGAAAGTGGCAGCTTTGTGCTCTTCATTCAGTGGGAACCCAGGTCAGCCTTCCGTCCTCTGGTTACACAGGTGTGGGGAGTAGTAAAGGTTTAATGGGCTCAGGAAGCCAGGAAGTAGCTGTCACGCAGGTTTATTTGTCTGAGTCCAAACATCAAATACTGGTGTGGCAGGGAGCCACCCGTGGCCGCGTCTTTGTCTCCAGCGTGAGGGGCAGGTCCTCTGGCTTTCGAATTTCCTGAAGAATGCAGCCCAGGTTGTGTCTTGGGAAGTATTTTTCCTTCGTGTTAAAATATGCCTATTTGCCTCCGAACAGAATGCGAGCCACTCTCACGATGGAGGAAATCATTAAAAGATGACACGTGGCCTCCTAGTCTGTCCACGGGAAAGAACATTCCCTAATCCAGACCGTCCTGAAAAGTGCTCAGCTCCCAGCCTTTCTGGTTCACTTCTGGTGGTGCTGGGGAAGGCGAAGATGCTGGTCTCGGGCATCATTTCACTGAGCGTGACGGACGCCGAGTGTGGATGGTGGGGACTTCATCTGCGTCCCGGCTGGTCGGGGTGTGGGGCTGGGACCCTCCACGGCATTGGTCCCATTCTCCTGTTTCTGACAGCTTTGCTCTCTCCTTCTTTCTAAAACACTGACTTCTGTGACACCAACTCCGTCATTGGGATGGATTTGTTCTCGGAAGGGTGGGGCGGAGGGGGTGGCCCCGTGGGGCAGGGCTCGCAGCTCGCTGATAACAAACCTGGCACCACAAGCAACCATTTCCTTCTCTAAAATAGCACTTTTCCCCAAATTTAAAATAACAAAGCCATTTTAGAAAAGTTGGAGATTGAAGAGACACATATAAAAGACAAAGAATCTCTCGAAATGATAATACCCCGGGCACAACTGGTAAAATTTTCTGCTATCTGCTTATGGAAATCCTTTCTGCACCTGTATCCACGCTCAACCCATGTCTGCGAGTCTGCGTCTGCGTCCAGGTCTTTGTGTCTCTGTGTCTGTGCTGCCTCGGAGTCTGTCTGTGCCTACCTCACGTCCAACGCGTGCCTCATGTGCAGCGGCGTCTCTGTCTATACCACGTCTGCACCTGTCTGTATCCGTATGTATCTTTACCAGCACCTGGACCTGTACCCGCACTTGGACCTGCACTCCTGCACCTGCACCTGGACCTGCACCTGCACCTGGACCTGCACTCCTGCACCCGTATCCGTATCCGTGTGTGCCGGTCTACACACATGAGCACACCTCAGGCTGCAGCATCACATCAATCGTAAGACACCTGGGGAAGCGTGCTTGGAGTCACAAGGGACGGACGGAGCTCAGCCCACTGTTCTAGACGGCACCGTGCTGTGAGCAGTTTCCCGTGTCCCTAACTTCCCTCACGAGTGTGGCTTCGAAGGTTACACAGTATTCCCTCCAGCCACCAAGCACAGCCCTTCTGAGACGTCACTGTGCCGCCGGCAGCGGCACAGCGCGCCAACTCCTCCGGGCAGGTGGAGGCTCTGGGAAAACGTTCCTGCCTCTCGGGCCCCTCCCATGTGTCCTCGAGCCACGGCCACTGATGAGACCTCTGATCACGCCAGTGCCAGTGCTGAGGGAAAGTGAGCCGGCTGCGAGGACACCACGGGGATCAGATGGAAGAGCCCACGGCCTGGGACCCGGGCCACGCGTGGTGTCACATTGCGCTGGTGGGCCAGACACTCCCGTGGCCGAGTCTGCCCGCATCATGTGGCTGATGAGGAAGCACCGAGGCCCAGACCAGCGCCCGAGTGGTGTCTCCCATGGTCCTCTCCTGCCCGTCCCACGTCCCCGGCAGCCAGCCCACGGCCGACAGTGTCACAGCTCCTGGCACTCGTCTGCGTCCTCCTGTGTCTCCTGGGGCCCCGGGGATGGAGTTGGGGTGGGGACTGCCGGGTGAGACCTCCACCCTCTGCGCCCCCCCAGCGAGTCACACCCTGGCGTCCCCTTCGAGTGCTCAGTTTCACAGTCACACGGCTCGCCTGTGCTGGTCTGCGGCGGAGGTGTGTGTGTCAGGTTCTGTACTAAAAATGGTCCCGGGGAGAAATCCCTGACCACTTCCTCTTGACCCAGAGCCTCAGCTTTTAAAAAACCAGTGACGTCAGAGCCAAAGGCACCTACGGATGGTGTGAGAGGACAACCGCCTTCCCGTCACCCGCCGCACCTGGTGTTGAGCACAGGTGTCCCCGGGTCCGGCCACGCCGGCAGCCACGCCATCCTGGCAGGGACACGATTGTCTGGCACTTTCTGGAAAGCACAGTCTGTCCCGTGGAGTGTTACATCTTAACAACATGCGGGCTTGCAGTCTCCTCAGCCTTCCACGGGGGGGCACAGCCTGGGGGCGGGGGCGGGGAGGCGACTGCGGAACGAACGGCTCCGGGCTCCGTGTGCGTTTGGAGTGAAGACAAGATGCAGGCTGGTCTGCGCACACGGGGGCCCTGCTCTGCTCCTCCCGCCCGCCCTCTCCTGCCTCTAACCTCAACCTCATCCGCGCAAAGGGAAGCAAACTCTGCAACCTTCGTGGGGAAGCCGACCGTGTTTCCAAGGAGGTGGCAGGTTCAGGGAGTCTGGGCAGTGTGTGGCTGTGGAGCGAGGTCTGGAGTTCTGGGGCCTGGCGCCCCGCCCAGCCACCTCCTGCACGGCTGGCAGTTTCCGCCCAACCACGGGTCCTTCTCCACCAAACACCTGAATCTGCCCATGCAGACAGCTGCGTCTCTCCAGAACACCCCCACATCGGAGGCTTCCCGCCCTGTCTGCTCGCTGGGTGTTTCTGGGTGCTCTGAGAACCAAATCTCCCCTCCCCCACACTGCCAGGGCGCTCGGCTCCGGAAAGACCGCCTCCCGCTAAGACGGCCAACCTCGCCAGGTAACCCGCTTACCTGAGTGGAGCCAGAAGCGTGACCTGGCCACTGCGGCGATAGACAGACTCAGGTATCTTCCCACGGGCAGGCCGGGGCCGTCCCACTCATCCCGCGTCCGGGGGTCTGCCGCCCTTGCCCAGCGGAAGTTGCTGCACAGAGGCGCCTCCCACACCACGCACAGACTCCGGAAGCCACGAAAGGGGCGGAGAACTGAGAGCCAAATAAAAAGGAATTTTATGATCATTGTGAAAAATTTACGGAGGGTGGCTGGCGTGGGATTCTATAAAACGGAACTGGCTCCAACCAGACCGACAAGGCACGCCTGCCGTTCCTTCCCAGGGCTGATGAATTATTGCCACGGAGGAGCCCCATATTCACTTCTCAGCGTTGGACCCTGGTGACGCCGGGATCCCAGCGACGCTGCTGTGACTGGAGAGGCCCCAACTGGGCCGGGAAGAATGAGTCTTGGAAGCCGCACCCACAGGTCAGTTAGCTCTGGGATTTACGAAAGGGCGCCTGCACAACCTAGAGTTTTATTCAAAATTCACAGCCAGACGACAGAAGGAGAAAGAACAGGTTGCTTTCAGGTTGCTCTGTCCCCCGACACGCATATAATTTAAACTCTTATCCGCTGGGAGAGGCCATGGTGCTGGGCCGCTGGGGCCAACAGGGACGGACCCCAGCGCGCACCCTGCCGACTTCGGCCTGTGTTTTGCTTGCTGACTGAATAACACATAGCACTTTTCTTGAGAAACCCCCACTATGATTCCAAAACACATCAGTTTCAATTAACTCGAAGGAAAAAAAAAAGCCCGCGATCACTAATTCCGGGCTGCAGTTACTTATTGTGGAGCTGGCTGCTTTCAAAGGGAAAGGAGGTTGATGGCGACTTAACCAAATGACATACAATCACCGGGGACTTTTTTCACTACACCTGCGGTGACAAAATTGCCAAATGGGGTCCTTTTCGGCTTTCGGAATAAATAACAGCAGCACGTGCGTGCTAGAGAAAACCTCACATGCGGCAGTGAGTGTGGGGCCGACCAGCTGCTCTGAGACGCAGCCGCCACCGGTTTTACTTAACTTTGTGTGTTTAAACGCAGGCCTCACGGCGGATCTGCCACGGCACAGCGATCGCCGGTGCCGCTGCCCTGCGCACACTCCCCCCGGGGGAGGGGCCCGGCAGGCCCTGCAGACACGCTGCCGCGGACAGACCGGAGGCTGGCTCGGTCAAGGTCAACATGCCCCAGGTCTTCAGGAACACGTGGTCAGCTTGCGGAGTGCCGACGATTTCCGACTCTGCTTACTTTCAAAAGCCCTTAAACAGAGAGAGCGTGTGTAGCCCTGTTGAGTTCTCGTGGGTAATGGCTGGTTAGGAAGGCACATTGGTGCCGCACTGTGTTTATATTCGTACTTGGAAAAGGGCCTTGTGGGGGGCGTGCACACACGTACAGGTGTCTGTGGGGGGCGTGCACACACGTACAGGTGTCTGTGGGGGGCAGGGGTGCAAGGTGTACAGAGTTCACCGTCCCCCTCACAGTGGAAGGTTGTGAGTTTTCACAGGAGGAAAACGAAGAGAAGGACTATTTTGCAAGATGCTTGGACAGTAGAATCAGATGAAGTGACCACAGGGCAACCAACGGGGACAATGGGTCTGGGCCCCAGGCTCCAGGTTGGCTGCCAGCAGGCCCTGCACCTACGAGAGCACCTCCGTGCCCACTCCCACGCAGACTCAGGGACGCCACAGGTGCGTCTGGGGCACCGCCTCCAGCCTCCCCTTGAGGGGCTGCACAGCCTTGTTTTGGGCTGACTCACTCAGAAACGGGGAGTAATATAATGCTGAGACCCACAGCCTGGTGGGGGAGGAAAAGGATCAGGGGCACACGGGCCATTGGTCGGGACTGTCACCCAGAGCAAGGGGGGGACCCTGGACCTGAGCAGCCAGGTGGGGACACTGCATGCGGGTTCACTCTGACTCCCGGGAGCTCCCAGACTTCCTCCTGGGGAAAGCAGCCGGGATGCTCAGGTGCACAGGAGCAGGGTCCAGGCAGAAGTTGCTGTTGGTTTCCTCACACCGTCAGCAGCAGACATTCAGGCCCAGGGAGTCCGCCCGCCGCAGCCCACCCACGGGCCCCTCACACACACAGCAAACACGGTGCCACTGCTGGTCCCCAGCGCCCCCCACCCTCAGGCCTCACTGCTGGGCCAGATCCCTGACCCCACGGTGTCTGTCTCTGATGCTGCCACTGACCCTGCCGATCGAGTCCAGGCACGAGAGTCCCTAACCCTCCTTGTCTTCTGCCTCGCCCCATGCTCATTTCTCCTGCCCAGAAACTTCCGAGGTCCCGCCCTGATTTGGAAGAACGTTCACTCTCCAGGGCTTGGAGCACCAGAGCCGACCTCGACCTTGACCTTGGCTTGTACTCCCCCCAAGCCCAGGATGAGAGCTCTGTGTTTGAGGAGGCCACCTGACCACGTTCCCTGCTCCTCCTGTGACACCCAGCCCACATGCCCACTGGTCCCCCCGCTCCGCACACAGTGGGGGACTTGCCAGCCTGTTCTGGGAGCCCTCTCTCCCCTGCGCAGCCGGCCAGCTGCATCCTGCTGCCTGGATAAGCCTGGGGCCACCCTACGCGACTGGGCGGGGCTTGGGCTTCCCTCATTGCTGTGTCCCTTTCCCTCTCTGCAAAGTCAGGGTTAGATGTGAGACTTGGTCAAGCAGGTGCTCCAAATCACTAGCGAAAGGAACCATCAAACACGGAACCAGAAGATTCAGAGAACCTTTGCATTAGCGGATTCCCCATTCTATGTTAATATGCGCTCAGTAAAGCTGGGAAAAATGCAGCCTGGGGACAGTGGGGCGGACACCAAGTGGGAACTCCCCGCACTGGTTTTGTAATTCCCTGAGGGTCTGTGATTATTCCCAAATAAAATGTTAAGAAATAATAAGTGAACAAAGAAAGCCTCCCCACCTGGGATGTGTTTATTTTGCTTCCTTACGTCTGCTTACCAAGGCAGAGTCTCCAGCTGGAACGGCCAGTTTTGTGGAGTCCACAGTTTGGGGGAGCCCCGATTCAGCCATGCGCATGGGGTTCCTTTTCACTGAACCTCAGAAATACCGAGCGCCATTCACACATCCCTGGGTCACCTGTTTTCATTGCTGCTTCTCCATGGAAATGACTTGGTATGAGACGCATCTTCCAGCCACCCCGTCATGTTCTGAACGAGGACGTTCCAGCCCAGCTGCCAAGTGACCCTCAGGCTTCTGCCACGAGCTGGCCTCCGTGTGTGCCGGGAGTCCGAGCATGTGGGCCGCCCGTGACGCCAGGAGGTGCCACTGTTTTTTTGAAAAGATTTTGTTTATTTGTTTTTAGAGAGAGGGGGAGGGAGGAAGAAAGAGAGGAAGAGAAACAGCCATGGGTGGTTGGTTGCCTCTCACGCGCCCCCTACTGGGGACCTGGCCTGCAACCCAGGCATGTGCCCTGACTGGGAATTGAACCGGCGACCCTTTGGTTCACAGGCTGGCGTTCAGTCCCCTGAGACACACCAGCCAGGGCAAGAAGGTGCTACCTTGACGTGGAACCCATCAAAGGGAGAAGCAAGGGTGTGAGTCAGCCCGGCCCGCAGACTCTGGGACCCGGAGGAGCTGGCAGAAAGCAGTGCCTAGTTCTGCCGGAGGTGGGGGTGGGGAGGCGAGGGGGCAGGTGGCTTGGAGCGCCGGCTTTATGGGAACATCTGTCTGGGGCGTGGACAGCTGGGGATGCATCTTGGAAGGTTTTTTTTACTACTTGGAATTTGTTTTGGCACATAGATTTACTTCTCTGTGTTATTTTCTGCTATCAAAAAAGAAAAGAAGTTAGGGTTATAAATAGTTTTGCTTCATTGTGAATTACTTTTATTCATAGATTGTGTGTCTGTGGCACATGCTCATGCATCTTATAGAAGATGAACTAAATTTTCATGAAATGTTGTGAAATCACCAACCAAAGAGAAATACACTTGGTATAATTCCATCCACCCTGACCTCCTTCCAAAGCCGTTGCCAAACCAACAAAACCCACCGGGACACCTCTGGGGATGGAAACATTCGCAGGAAAATGTCGTCCTTCCCTGGTGAAAGATTTTTTTTAAAGCAAAATTCTGTTAATAACATCATTTCTTTCAGTCATTGAAATGCCCTAAGTATTGCAGAAACAAAAAGACTAAATTCATTAGCGATAAATTATTAACTTAAATCTTCAAAGCAAACGCTTAAAAAGAGAAAAGCTCCCCGAATGGAGCGGAGGCCCGGCGGCACGCAGCTCCGTCCATTGTCTGTGCGTTATTGCCGCTATTACAGCTAATTGATGCACTGGCGGTTAATTAGTAGCCTGGAATCCCCACATGTTTCGCAGGACAATTATGCGGCGCTGCTCTGAAAAGCTCGGGGTCTCGGGGCGGTATTTGTCCACCTCTGCTCACCGTCTTGTGGCCGCCCAGCTGGCCCCTGTGGTGCCTCTGAGGCAGGGAAGGTAAACAGAAGGTGCCTAAATGGCACTGACGTTGGGGTAGTCCACAGGCTCCTCTGTTTTCTTCGCCCAAGTGCAAATCTCTTTAAGGTTTTGTTTACGGAATGGTGGGCAAAAAACAGAGTCGAGTGGGATCAGGGACCGCTTGGCTCTGACACAGGACACCCTCAGGGGCAGGTGCTCTGGGCCCGTCAGCTCCACACAGGGCCGGCCCGTGCAGCCCAGTCCCACCTTCCCCGGGCCGGGACTCCGGAGCCTGTTACAGGATCCTGTGGGGCTGAGGCATGTGGACATGTCCAGCCTGCAGGCAGGATGCGATTCTCAGGACGTGCCTTCGGGTTGTCTCGGGGGTTGCGTTTCATTCCTTTTCAGCTCTGCTTGCCTCGCTGGGGTGCTATCACGCCGTCCGCAGGTGAGGAGCTGGTGCCGCGACGTCCTGCCCGAGGACGGGCGCCGGCCCTGGAGCAGACACAGCAGGTCTGTGCACTCCTGTGCGAGAACATTCTTGCTTCCCTTTCTCCGCATTCACAGCAACACGAACGGTGTGGGCGGAGATGATCTCGGGTCAGAGACCAGAGTCTTCCTGGCGTGACTGTGGCTGGTGGCTCCTTGCTGTGTGGCCGAGGCCCGCAGTTTCTCCTTTGCGACAGGAATGCTCGGGCCTTGGGCCCGCTGCACCGCCACATGAGAGGAGCGAGCTGACCTGCGCCGGTGGTGGGGGGCTGAGCGTGGGAAGTGTGTTGGGGGTCGTTCCTGCAGGGCAGGGAGAGCTCTGAATCTGCACGAGGTCTCTTGGGAAAATGCACACATCAGGGAGTGGCACGGACACCCCGCTTCTCCAGCAGCTGCTCCTCCCTGGGGCGTCCGGCCTCCTCACCCTGCCTGCCCTCCCTCAGTTTCTGAGCTGGCTGCTTCCTCCCAAGCAAATGGACTCATGCTCTGAATGTCTGCGGGACCCTCCCACCCTCTCACTGTCCTGCAGCCCAGCTCCCAGGTAAGCCCTGGTCTCTGCATCAGGTAGGACTCTCCCCTGTGTCTGGAGGCACCGTCACTGAACACGGTGTGACAACGACACGGAGTGACATGGACCGCAACCCGGGAGGTGGCCTATTCCTGCTTACCCGCGACGGTGGGGTGCAGGTTCCTTCTCTTGCCTACCTGGTCCAGGTGAAGGCACAGCTGTCCTCCCCTGCCTACCGGATCCAGGTGGGACCGAAGCATCACCTTGGTGCTCAAGGGTGCCCAGGTCTGTGGTCGGCACATTCACCTGTGCCATGGTGATTCGGCCGCAGTGCGCTGCCAGACGGGGCCCCCACTCTGCCATGTTTGGGGAAGGCGCTGGGCCCTTTCCTCTAACCCGGCTGTGTGAGGCCGCCGGGTGGTGCCCACAGCCCAGAGGCTGGGTGGCAGGAAGGTGTTTCTCAACAAGAGAAGAACAGATTCTGCTGAAAATATACCTACCGCGATCATTCAATTTCACATGTGAAAACGTGGCTTTATGCAGAAATTGTCACTGATATGATCCAGCTAATTAAGGCACGCACAGCAATAGCTGTTTCATTAGAGGAGATAATATTGCCCAAGAAAAATAAGAAATCATTATGATGAATGTCTCAACACTGCATTACATGTTAATGAAGTGTAAATGATCTAATTATTTTTGAAAGAGTGCAGATTCGATTAAACTGTCGGAATGAAATTGGAAAGGACAGCCCACTGCATGTTCTGTGCGCAGACAAGTTAGTGTCAATTAGGCACAGTCTGCGGGGACGGATGAGGCCGCCCGCGTGCGCCGGCCTGGGTGTGTCGCTCGGGCGGGCTTCACAAGGAGCGGTGTTGGGGAAAATTGTGAGTCACTGGCGTACAGTGTGGCCGCGCTGGGAGGGAGGGGTGGAGAGGCCTGGCCACTTTCCTTTCCCCTGGGCTGGTGGAGGAATGGGCTCACCAATTTCATAAATTCCCACTCTGCCCATCAGAGGCGGGATCGGTTCTCGCTGCCAGTCCTGGAACCGGCACAGAGGAAGCCCCGCCTGCCCCCACCCCAGGGTCTGGTCCTCACATGTCCCCCACTGGGATCTCAGAACAGGACGCTCTTCAGCAGGCCTGTCCCTGTCCCAACAGCACGCAGCCCCTCGACCACTTCTTTTCTGGCGCCGCGACTGGTGACGACTTGGCTTTGTACCTCTGCTGTCTGTTTCAATCACTCGCCTCCAGAGAAGGGGCAGGAGGAGGAGGAGGAGGAGGAGGAGGAGGAGGAGGAGGAGGAAGAGAAACCACAGAGAAGTAAAAAGCCCAAAATCCCTGATATTCCATCAATACAAACCTATCTATTTTCCCTTTGGAAATGCAATTTTAAAAACTTGGAATATTTTGCATTCAGTCTGTCTTCTATCTTTTTAAATACTTTTACGGGATCCAGGTCTGAAATGAGATGATATAAGGGGTGTGGCCGCCAGACTCCGGGAAGGCCAGGGTGTCAGGAGGGGCGTCAGGACACTGGCATGTGCCTCCCAGGCCCTCGTGGTGTTTTGGGGACACGGCCTGCCTGTCAGGGCTCCCGGCACCGCACCCTGTATGGGGGTTCTGCCCCTGCCCAAGAGGGTGGCTTCCACGGCCTCGGTGCCCAACGCCCTGGTGACGAGTTTCCGGGCCCCTCCCACGAGGGGTCTGTGAAAGCACTGGTCTTTCTTTCACATCTCCGCTTGAAGCCCAATTTCCGAAGCAGAACTGTACAATGGGTGAAATTATATTCTTGCTGAATTACTGAGTTGTTCCACTTATGAAAACCCACCACACGAAAATATGTTTAAAAACTTCCAGATAAATTAAAGGGTGGTTATTTACAAAGAGCGTTTACCGTATCAAAAGGTTTGCTGCTGGGGTCCTGTTAAGTCTTCCGGTTCGTTAACGATAAGGTACAGTTGGTACGGTAGTCACAAATATATTTATTTCATAAAATGAAGTACCGAATGGTTCCCTCCCTCCCTCCTTCTCAGCGAGGTTCCCTGGGGCTAAGGAGGCAGGGGCACCTCTGCTGTGTAGGAGCAAGAATATTTCCCTTTTACACCCAGCTCTGAAACTTCAGGGTAATTATTAATAATTAGAACTGAGTGGAAAACCCACACCGAGTGAGTTATTCGGTGTAATTGCAGTTAACAATAGTTTCCTTCTTAAACCTCAGCAGTAAGAACAACAGAGTCACACAGTGTTTTTGTTTTAATTTCTGGCAGCTCAAGGGGCCAAGATTTAGAAAAACGCTATGGAGGGAGCCGCACGCTGAAGAATCGCCCCAAATAAAAAGGCACGCACGTCAACAACCACAAAAAGCCGTGTGTAAAAGGCACGGAACTGGGGCGTTCAAACTGTATCTGGACTCTGCTCGGATAGAATGCTCACAAAGGCGCTCTCAGCAAGCTGGGCTTTTTGACGTTTTAAAAAATGTTTTCAAAACTTTCCGTGTATGCAGACAAAGCTTCGTCCCGAACGATATTCCCAGCAGGAGCTTCTAAGGCGGTGGAGCCTTCGGTTCGCGGGGCCCCGAGGAGTGCCAGGCGGGTCCAGTGTGTGTACCGGTGAAGGCCTGGCTGGCAGGGGTGGAGCTGGCCTGGACCAGGCCATGGCTGTGCGGTGGGTGTTGGGTGGGGTCACACCCGGGCCAGCTCTGGGGTCAGGCTCACCGGAGCCTCTGTCACTGACACTGCCCACGCTCTGCTGTAGCCCCGGCGGCCAGGTCCCAGCGCTGTGTATGAGGGTCAGCAGCTCGGGTTCCTCCTGGGGTTCTGCAGGGCCTGGACGAAACACCCGTAGAGCATCAGGCTTCAGGCCAGCGCCTGGTCAGTGCTGTGACGGTGGCTGGTCTTGGGCCCCAGGCGGTGGGCCGTGGTGGGCACAGGGCTGACTGCAGAAGTTTCCATTTGAAAATCGAGGCTGTCACCGTGCAGGCTGGTCCCCTTTGGACCAAGAGTTGCCCACAAAGAGTCTGGCTGCAGATTCAGACCTGGGGGAGCAGAGACACCCCCGGCCCGTGAGTGCACAGCCACAGTGGCAGGAAAAGCAGGGACTCCCACTGTCCAACCAGTGTGGTTTTCAACAAAGACCAGGAGACGGCGCAGCTGTGCGGAGGCCTTCGGGGTTCTCCGCGTGGAGCAAACGCCACGGAGCAGGCCTGCGTTAACCAGCCCACGAGGTGGAAGCTCCCCGTGGCCCTGGGCCGCATTTGCCTCCTGCCGCGTGAACCCGCACATGCTCCGCCCCTCCCGCAATCTGAGGAGAGAGCCGCATTGCTCTGCTTTCTTAGCGTGGCCTGGAGAAAGGCTTGAGCAGCACGCTTACCTCCCATCCCTTGTGAATCGCAGTTAGAACGCTTAAATTCCTGCCCAGGAATGTTTGCGAAAAAGGAGAAAACGCCAGAATGTTCTTCGCAGAGAAATACTGGAAGACAAACCGTGCTTGGATGGGGGAGTCAGGGACCCGTGGGGGCACGTTCCACGGTGACCGTCTTTGCTGTTTAGAGAGTGTTACTCTCTGACTTCAGGGTAGGACTGTCACTAACTCTGCCACTACCTTCAGTGTAGGACCATCCCAAGTGACGTCGATGGGAGACCCTTTAAAATACCAGCCACGCTGGCCACAAACTGTTGGGGTAAAACCGCAGGCACCAGGACACACAGTCTGAGCAGGAAGTACAAGGCGAGAGCCCGGCTGCACAATCAGGAGTGGAGAGCAGACTGGAAGAGGGAGAGACGGGAGTTGGGTCCCGGTGCAGGTGAAGCCCACATAGGGCGGTAGGATGACCCAGCCTGCTGCCAACGGACCCTTGGGACCCAGGATGACTATGAATGTGACTCAACACAAAATCATAAATTTACTTAAAACCTTTTATTTGCTCATCAGTTTTCATTAGTGTTTGTGTATTTAATGTGTGGCCCAAGATGACTCCTCTTCCTCTGATGCAGCTCAGAAACGCCAAAAGGTTCAACACCATGGAAGGAGTTGGGTGGGCGGCTTCGTGGACTTGGGCAGGAAGGGACGGCTGTTCGCATGGAGGCCGGTCAGCAGACTGTCTGGTTCAGGTCCACGTGTCCCTGGACCCAGGCAGCATCTGGCTTATTTGACTCCTTTGTAGGAAACCCATGAAAGGGCCAGGTCCAGGTGCTCCAGAAGTGTCGTTTCTGCCCACGGAGACGGTTAGGTCTCCCCCGGTTAGGTCCAGACCCTGCACCCCCGGGCACAAGACTTCCCTCCCCGTGCAGCCCCAGGCCCTCCTGCAGTTCCCTCGTCCGCAGTGGGATCTGGAAAAAGGGCTCACATCCCTGAGGTGGGTTGAGGAACTTGACTGATAACATTGTAAAGAAGAGCATGTCCATGTGGCAGAGGTAAAATCCTGGGCAAGCGGGCGCCCAGAATGTGGCGGGCACAAAAACGTGGAGCATACAGGCGGCGGAGCGTCCTTCAGCCTGAAAGAGGAGGGAGATGCTGAACACACTGTGATGTGACGGTGCCGCGTGAAGGAAGCCAGGTGCAGAAGGACAGGTGCCGCGTGACCCACTCCCAGGAGGTCCCTGGAGGAGTCAGATCCACAGACACAGGACGTAGATGGCGGGAGCCAGGGCTGCTGGGGGGGCAGGGACTTGTGTTTATGGGGACACAGTGTCAGCGGGGGGAAGAGGGAAAGCTTCTGGCGGATGGTGGTGACGGCCACACAATAATGTGAATGTGCCTGATGCCACCAAGCTGTGCACCGAAGGTTAAAGTGGCAAGTTTAGGGCTGTGCGTGTTTTACCATAATTTACAGAAGGGAAACAAACCGAGGCCACAGCCTGGGCTGTGCTGGGGACGTGCTGGAGACGGGACCCAAGTGGAGACAGGGAGTCGGGAGGCCGTCCGTCCCCTGAGCCACAGGGGAAGCCTACAATGTGGCCCTCCTGCCTGGAGGCCACCTGACGAGCCAGTGGACAGCTCATAGGGACAGCACTGGTACAGACAGGCGGTTCTCAGATGGGAAGACTTAGGGATCTTAAGTTTTAAAAAAGCTCAGTTTTCGGTGATCCCGAGGGAAACTATGGTTGTGTGACATGTGTCCTAATCCAGCCGCCTTCCCGTGAGCAAACAGGGTCATCGCCAGTGCCGAGTGGTCGCGCCGTCATGGGAGGACCTCCATGACAAGGGGCCGGCCGCCTGCTGAAGCTCTGGAGTGTGGTCCCTGGAGCGAACCCTTGGGCGCCCTGCAGCCACGGCTCTCGGGACAGAACATTCCTTCTGGCCTGTCCTCAGTGGACGAGTGGCCAGAGGCTGGCCAGCACCCATGGTGACAGGTGCCACCTGCTGCAGCCCGGAGCCCTGGGTGAGGGGCCTCTCCATGCTGCTCCAGGTGGTGTTTCTGTCCCTGTGAGTAAGTTCGGTACATTTCTCAGGTGGAGAATGTTTACTGAAGGGCTCTTTATCACACATGTCACCTGAACAGAAATAATTTTCCGGGACTCGCGTTGGCTAAAATACAGGCATCAGGACAGAAGCCAGTAACTCAACATGGGATCTGATAGCCACACGCCACGCTGTCCATTTGGAGAAGTGGCACCGCTCTGCGTGGCGCCTGGTGGCCATCCATCCCCCCGGCGCACGCAGGAGCCTGTGACGTCACAGGCTCTCAGCCCCGCGCTTGCAGCAACCCCGCCGCACGGCAACGGGCCCCATGCAGCACCATCGCAGCGGGGGAGCCGCCCTGCTTGCGTGGGGACCACTGCTGACTGCTGGGCGTCGGCAGCCTCACAGCCACGTCAGTGCCACACGTGGACACTCAGGGTGGGCCCCAGGCCACCGTGTCTCCTTACAGAACGCTGCTTCAGTGTAGATGGTCTCCGTGTGTGTGTGCACGTGTGCACGCGCCCATGTGCACATGTGTGAATGTGTACAGGTGTGCGCAGACCCACGCAGGACGCCGGGGAAGGGATTCTGAGCCAGCCCTGCGGGTGGGGACCCTCCTTTAACTGTGCCAGTGCTTCCCAGGAGCCCTGACAGTCCTGGAGTTTTACTCACAGTTTCGGATATTCCCCTGACTCGTTGAGCTGGTCGGAGGCCGAGGGCAGATCTGCGGTGAAAACTGTCCTGTCGCCCACAGCGAGACCTACAGACGGAGGGTGAACAGCACCGGGTGTGAGGTCCGTGGAAACAGTGGCACAGCCGTTGGCCCCGGAGAGCAGACCTTCCCGCCGACCTGGGCCGGGAGCCCGTGTTCTCTGACCACCTGTGTGTGCCCGGCAGCCCGCCTTCTCCCTCCCAGACCGCAGCCCTGCCCTCCTGTCTGCTTCTGTGTCCTCCCCTGAGAAGCTCACCCAGCGCCTCACTTTCTAGATTTAAAGTCACATCCCAGGGGACGGGGACGGGGACGGGGACGACGCCTTTGCCCACACATGTTAGCAGGATGTTTCTACCTACTTGCTGATGGAGACAAGTTCTGGAAAAACAGCAGCCAGGCAGTTCTCCCAGGGAGGAGCCTTTGGCCCCGCCCACCTCAGTCAGGGTCCTCGAATCCTGAGAGCAGAGCCCAGGCGACGGGGCCGTGGAGAGCTGGGACTGGACACCCCGGTCCAGGGGAGGGAAGGGACAGACGAGGCCGCCCAGACGGCAGGCAGCACTCCGACGTCCTCGGACCCAGGACGCCCACTCGCCCCCACCTGCCTCAGGCCTGGGAGGGGCTGTGGCTCCAGTCCTGGACTCAGGGCTTGCCCTTAGAACGACCTCAGTTTGACACCTGACCCTGCCGGGTCCCAGGGGGGTGACCTTGGGCCAGTCATTCGTTCCCCGGGGTCCTCACTTGCTCGCCTTGCACGAAATGAATGCCCGCCGCCGTGCGGGGCTGCTGTGGGGTTCGGTGACAGGACAACGATGCTTAGCGTGGGAAGAGCACGAAGAGCTCTCTGTGAATTGTCACTGAGATAACCCTCATGACCGTCAGTGAGAGCTCAGCCTGCTGGCCCTCTCTGTCCGTCTGCGTGGCCCCCGCCAGCCCCCAGCCCACACTGCCTGCGCAGTACAGCAGGTTGCCTTACAACAGCTTTCGTGGGAGGGAGAGAGACAGGCTCCTACCCTGTCCCAGGCAGGAAAGCCCCTCTGTCCCAGCTCAGCCTGTCCCGCAGACCTGACCTGGTTAGAGGAAGGCTCTAGGGGTGCACTTGGATGGGGTGTGCGCCCCGGCCCACGGGAGTGGGTGTCCTCCGCACTAACTCCCGGCCAGCAGCCTCCGCTGCCCCGGCCAGGGGACCATGGCGGCAGGAGCCTCGGGGTCTTCTTGGATGACCTTGGACACGTCGGCCTGTGGTTTTGCCCCAGTGTGGGTCTTCCTTGACCTCCACTTCTGCTCAAGTATTTTTGTTTGAACAGATGACCCCGTGGAGCATAAGACCATCTCATCTGCTGTTCTGGAGGGGGGGTTGTTTTCATGCCCTCACAGATGCCTGGCTCGGAGGGTAAATATTTTGCCACTTGGTCGTTCCTCCCAGACGACCCAGGTGCTGCCCCCGGGTCTGGTGCCCATGGGTGTCCTGGGACGACGCTGGGCCCCCGGGAGAGCAAGAGGCACATCACCAGCGAAATAAAAGTATATTTACTGAGCCTGCAAACCCCCAAAGAGCTTTGAAATGAGGTTTCCTGAAGCCACGAAAAGCTGAAGTAGCCAGAATTCCTTTTCCCTGTGTTCCAGAATTTAAAAAACAAAACAAACAAATAAACAAGCAAAAAAAAAAAAAAAAAAGAACCAAACCAAACCCTGCAAAACCTACCCCACAGGAAAAGTTGGGAGCAGAAAAATTAACCCTGGGAAAATCTGGAAAAGCCGAAGATTATACAAGACATTCATCCTCAAGCCGATTTTTTTTTTTTTTTTTTTGGTACAATCCTGTGTTGTGCTCAAAACAAAGATCTGAGAATACTTCTTAAAGAGAAAACAAAGCTCGGCCCGGCCATACATCTGTGAGTTTTGAAACAAAGGTTTGTTTGTGTCTCTCAATCACTCTGGCCCATGAAAGCAGACACTTACTTGAGAAACTTTTCAGGGAAACACTCAAAACCAACATCCTGGTATAAATTTGCAAAACGCAATACAGGCCCGATTGTTTTTGGAGTGGATGTGGGCCGCATACGAATAGCTCTTTCTGAAACGTAATGTTCTTTGCACGGCTCAGTGGCTAATGTACAATAAATCAACAAAAGAGCTTCAATAAAGCCACTGGGCAGCAGCAAGGCCACTGTTATTTTATCTTTTTACAGTATTTAATTGGAAGGTTTTTCCTGAAACTTTAGCCAGCCTTCAAATTACTAGACTCCATATAAGAAGAGATTGATAAGAGGAATTTTTTTTTTCCAGGATTTTTTCCTTACAAGAGACCAAGTTTTTGCTGAGGGAGAATAGAGTTACAAGTGTCTAGCATTTTGCTGAGGGAGAATGAAATTAGATGCTGAATGGAGCGGAGAGGAAGGCTGGGAAAATGCAGCGCTGGCACGGCTGCCAGGTCACTCGGGAGCCCCACTGTCCTCTCTACGCCAGGTGTCCGCCGCATTCAAATGATACTATTATTCATCGACGGGAGCAGAGTATTAAAACTCCCCCCCAAAAATCATTTGCAACTGAATAAAGATATAATCCTGGAAATATAACTCTCCATTAACAGCGCCCATTAGCAACACAAGAGCCCCATTGTGAAGGAGTGATGTATATTTATCAAGTTAAAAAAAAAAAAAACGTGTCTTAGTGCTTCCATGTTGATAGAAAACTTTTATAGCCCTGGCCTCAGAACTAGTTATGCATAAAATGTGAAGCGTCCATTCTCCGGCGGCTTTCTCCTGGGTGACAGGGAATTGCTGACACTGAATGGTCTCCTGGCGGTGGACGGAAGTCTTCCTGGCCGGCCAGCCCTGGAAGTGGGCCGAGACCTGGGGCTCAGGTTCTAACGGCTGGCCCTTCCAGGGGCCTGGGTTTCTTTGTCGAGGGCTCTGCTGCGGACGTTCCCGGGCTATGTGCGAGGGTCCTGGTCACAGTGCCCCCACGGAGGGGCCATTCCTCCACCCCCTTCCGCTCCAAGTCCCACTGGGGAGCCAGGGGTTCTGCCTGCGCACTGGGCCCACAGGAGGGCAGCTTGCGGGGTGTGCTGGGCTCTGCCAAGGGCTGACTGCTGACCGGCACCCTGGGCTGCAGGGGTGGACATCCCTCCCACGGCTGTCACCGTGGAGTGGCGGAGTGGCGGCTGGAAGTCACGGAGCTGCATCCACCTACCCTCCTGATGAATGAACAGGCTGGTGTGAAATCTAGACAGGGTGGAGGTGGGAGGCAGGAGCAGTGGAAATGAACAGAGCCTCAGGGAAGGGGCCCGCTTCCTTCTCACAGGCTCTCTCTACTTCTCACACCCGAGCGTGACACGGAGCAGGTGGCAGAGATGTGAAGGGCCGGCTTTGGGCTCTGCAACCCGCCTCGTCTCCCACTCAAAGCGTCTGATCCTACGGTCCAGTTTGCGGCCTTCTGCTGGGTCTCCCGCCCCAGCCGGGGGTCCAGTCCCGAAGGCCGAGGTGTGTGGAGTGCGGAGTGAGCGAAGTCCCGGGGCCGCCCCACAGCGCCTCCTGCGGACTCTGAAGTGAATGGGGGCAGGGGGAGCCTACCTGGGACTGGGGCCCTTCCCACTCTAACCTGTGCACCTGTGTGCAGATTCCCCCAATCGCCTCTCACCTGATGTGCCTCCTGCTTTGAGTCCTGCCCCTAGGACCTGTGGACCTGTGCACCTGACCTTATTTGGAAAGAGATGTCTGCGGATAATCAGGGGAAAGTGAGGCCATGAAGCTGGTCCCTTGTTCAGTGTGACTGTCCTCAGAGAACAGAGAACTCTGGACACAGAGACCCACGTGCACACGGAGAGGACGCTCAGGGTGGGGTGGGTGTCCGCCAGCCAGGGACCAGGAACTGCAGCAAATGCCAGAGGGTGGAGAGGCCTGTGCAGTGTCTGAGCCGCCCCGTGGGGGACGGCATATGGCAGCGGCCCTCACAAACTAACTCTGGCACGCATGGGGTTGGAAGTCCCCGATCCAGGCAGTGTGTGCTGGCTTCGCCCCGGTGGGCGGCTGTCTGGAGCAGGGTGGCAGCAGGGCCTCTGCTCACCGCCCGAATGTGCCAGTGTTGGGTGAGCCTCCGGAGAGGCTGACCAAAGGCAGCAAGGTACTGTGTGCACCCAAAGACCCGCAGGGAGGACCCAACGGGCAGAGCTGCTGAAGCAGATGGGGTGGGGTCTGACCTCAGTCGGCTGCAGGCACAGGGCCATCGTGGGGACCCAGCAAGCCTGAGTTAATCATGAGCTGGGTTCGAACGTTTGGTTGAGTATTCGCTTATTTTCCCTTGTTAACCGTCTGGACTCTCAGCTCCTCCTTTGCAAGCAAGAGTGGTAAACGTTCTCCCAACTGGCGAGATCACTTGGTGAGAACCAGCGGCCCAGCTCCCAGCAGGTCTGGCCCTGTCCCCCTCCCCCACTTCCTGCCCATGAGGGACGGGGCCAAGGTGATTGTGGAAAGACAAGGACCAGTGTCCTTTGTGTTCTTGCGAGAGCTGGTCCATTGCAAGGGAAATGCTGTGAGCTTCGTGCCCACCCCACGCTGGCCACACGGAAGCCGCACTCCGTCGCACTTCTGTGTTGGCACAGATGGAGGTAGCTTGTAGAGCTGGCTGACCAGCGAAATCAGCGCTTTTCCTCCGCCAGTGAACTCTGCAAGGAAGGCAGAGCCGACACCAAGCACCTGCTCGTGCCCGGTAGCAAGTATTTAGTCTCATTTTTCCCTCGTCAACTGCGGTTCACACAAGGTGACGGAGCGTTTTCCGTGGTCTGGAAGGGCGCACTCAGTGCTCCTTCCTGGGGTTCTCTTTGCTTTAACTAGTGGGTCAGTTTCAGTGTATCGTGCCCCCCTTTACCTGGGAAGGTGCTCTCCCAAGTCAGACCAGGGTCCAGACCAGCCGGGGCGACAGGCGGTATTTCTACCAGCCCACACTCCGCACGTGCAGGGTGCTGGGACCACCCTCTCGGCCCAGACATGGGCTGCGCAGGGCCTCAACTCAAAGCCGGGATTTTTCTTTTTTAAAAAAAGATTTTATTTATTTATTTTTAGAGAGGGGAAGGGAGGGAGCAAGAGGGAGAGAAATATCCATGTGTGGTTGCCTCTTGTGTGCCCCCTACTGGGGACCTGGCCCATAACCCAGACTTGTATCCTGAGTGAGAATCGAACCGGTGACCCTTTGGTTCGCAGGCTGGCACTCAGTCCACAGAGCCACACCAGCCAGGACTGCAAAGCCAGGATTTTTCATTAATGTCTCAAACGGTGAGCCGGTAACAGTGACGTGGGAGGATAGAAGGGACAGGAGGGGACTATGGTCCAGTGGAAGACGGGCAGCCAGGACAAAAATGATGCGCACACACAGCGGTGTGAACTGTCCTCACCTTCTGACCTTTCCTTTTACTTCTTCAGATACTGGGGGTTGTGAGTCCATCTGCGGCCATGGCCTCCCTTCTGGGTGTACATAGCACCTTACACAAAGATTCCGCCCACACCCCATTGTGTGTGTCTGGTTCTTCAATTTTAGCTGGACTGCGAAGTGGCTTAAGGAGCATCTCTCCTGCTCTTTTGCTGGGACGCGAAATGATGGCTGGCAGTCTGCAGTGGCGAATGCACTCGTTAACTTGAAAGATGGGTCAGCAGACCGGTTTGTTATAACCTTATCTCCCGGTGCCGTGTCCAAGACGGGCTCCTCACGTTTGTCAGACTTGTGGGAGCTTTGCTGGAACTGCCGGAAGACCCTCACGGCCACTTGACCATAAAGGGCACCTATTTTAAATTAAAAATGTTTCAGAATATAGAGATGAAAACAATACCCACTCGGGTAAATTTAAGTCCAATCCCATACTTTTAAGATATGCAAATATCAGATTGGTGTTTTTCAGAAAAAGTTCCTCCTGATGACAGTGTAATGTATTTCTAAACAGGGCAGATTATTTTCTGAAAGGAAGGGCCAAAAAGCTCCCAGTCGGATGACCTCACTCCCTCCTGGGTACGCGTCTGGCTGGCCCCGAGTGCGCCCCCTTCGCGGAAGGAGAGGGAGAAATTCCAGCATTTTCGCTCTGTTTCTAAGGACCTGCAGGCGAAATTCACTCCTCTGGCCCCCACTTTCCAGATTCTTGATGGGCTTGCCCCTCACTTCTGCATTCTCTGATCTCTTCCTATGCCCTGAGCAAAGGATATTTGTTAGAATGTTCCCATTTACAACGATGCTCGGAGAAGAATTACTTTTGCCCTTCAGAAATAATCCCTTTCTTCCCCAAATGGCCACTTTGCACCAACGACCCACGTGGGCCGCAGTGACCAGGAGCAGCCGCCAGACCTTGGGGGCCCTGCGTCCCACGGCCTCGATCAAATAAAGCAGGCAGGTGCAAGCGAGCCCAGTTACCGATTATTTATGGCTTTTAGATACTTTGTGGGTTTAGCTGGTGAGAAAGTTTTATTCCGCTCACATGGACAAAACCCAACCAACTGTCGGGCTGACGCACGTCACATTGTTGCGCCAGCACACGGCAGGCAGGGGAGCTGTGAAGTCTCACGGCCGCGCCATGGCAACTGGGCCGGGAGCTCCCGGGAAGAATGTGCATGGTAGGAAGTAACAATATTTCTCTTTGTGTTTCCACTGCTGACAGTTTTATCTGTGCATCTGCCCAGGGTCCGGTGCTCTGGCTGCCTGGGGAAGCTCCCCTCACCTCGGGGTTTGCCCGGCAAGCTGCCTGGAAGGGAAGGGAAGGGAAGGGAAGGGAAGGTCCATTTGAACTTCAAGGACACAGACAAGGAAATTCGCCTTGCCGGTGACAGAAGAGTGCAGGCAAAGGGACTGCCATCAAGCCATTTCAACGAGCCTGGCAGGTGGTTACTCGGGCCTTCATTTACCAGGATGAGGCTGCACCAAAGGCAGGACACGGAGCCGAGGACAGAACGTGAAAAGCTAGAAAACTCGTGCAAACACAGCTCTCTGAATGTTGTGCGAATTACCTTTTCCTAAAAGAGTAAAACTGAAAAGTGAAGACATACTCGTGGCAAATTTTCCCGGAAACCAGTATGACGTATGGTTATTTGCAGACGAGGTCTGCCTCGCTCCTTTCACATAACGGCTGTGACCCCCCTGGGAGGCTCGCTCGTTGGTCCCTGCTGTCCTTTCAGCAGGGTATCTTCTGTCACCTAGGCCCGAGTTCTGGGGGTGGGTAGGACAGGGTCCCTCGTGATCTGGGATTAGGGGAAACGGCAAGACCCGTTTTGCAATAATTCTCCAGGACCTTGGACAGCAATGCAATTGGGGTTTGGGGCACAGCCAGGAAGGGGTGTCTCTACCAACTGCCCAAGGTCCAGTCGGTTTTCAATCCTGCCCACCCTTGGTAACGGGCGATTCTCTGGTGTTCTTGCCTTTTTAAATTGAACCAGCACATATGTGCACGTGTGTGCGTGTGTGTGTTGAAATACAGACAGGGACGGCAACCTCTTTGGATAGAAGTTCCTGCTTTGTCAACTGCCTCTGCGTGACCCCTGGCCCAAACTCAGCATTTCTCTCAGTTCCCTTGCCTGTAAGATGAGAATAAGAGCATCTTATTGACTAGTGGGAGAAGTAAGTGAGATAATTCGTTAAGGCACGCAGACACCCACCTCAGACACTGTGAGGGCCCGTGAGTGGGAGCTGCAGCCATCACCATGGTTATGGAGCATCAGGCTCTGCCCGGGCGGGCGGCTCTTGGGCAGCAGGTTTCGGTGTCGTTCTCTGCTGTCCCCTGATGCACAAGGACAGTCAGGAAACAGCAGCCCACCCCACAGCAAGTCGGACGTGGGACGGCACTGCGGGCAGTTGCTCTGAGCCCTTCCTCCTCTAAATTGCCCTTCTCCTGCTCAAACCCCAGTGCCGAACTCCGTGGCCTGCTCCCCTGCCCTGACTCCTGGATTTTCCTGGTCACTTGGTCTGGGAACACTGCCCCAGACACAACCGCTTGGACAGGGTCTTCCCCAGGTGAGCTCTGGCCCTCTCCTTTTATGATGGAGAGAATGGGGGGGAGAGTAGGCCTCTTGCTTAGTCTGTTTTTTTGCGGGGGGTTGTGTGAGGTTTAGGCCTTGTGATCCCTCGTGTTATTTGCCAATCTATACTCTGGGCTTTTCAGTTTTCAGTAGCAGCCAAGACCCCGGGCCATTCTTACGCCCCACACACCCACTCTCTCAGTTCCTGCACAGGAAACACTGGTGTCAGCTGAGCTCAGCAGGGAACCGAGTCTCTGAACCAGAGCAGCACTGTGAATATGCCCCACTCCCCGCTCTGGTGTCAGCAGAGCCCAGCCTGGGGTGGGGCTCGTACCCCCACCTGAACGAAGGCAGGTGGTGGGACTCAGAGCCCTGTTTCTGAGGGCGTGGTGTCGGAGACCACAGGGGCAACTGAACTTCCACCCTGCTCATCGGCAACAAGGCCGGGGTGGGGTCAGCTTGGCCCAGAGGGGCCTAAACACCCCCCCCCCCCCCCGCCTTGGTTCCTTTGCTATAGCTCAACCTAGGGACTGCTTGCTAAAAACAGAAGCCTCAGCAGGACCCAAAGTGTCATAGTATACCCAGGATACAGCCCACGTCACTTACGGTGACAAGGACTGGGGCGCTCACCACTTGCATGAGAACGGGCAATCAACAGACACCCAAGACGGCGAGCAAGGCTCACAGCATCCTGATAAACACGCTTTAACAAAGGGTTGCGGTACTCCTGATAAAAGTAAGAGGTAGGGAATCTCAGCAAAGAACTAAAGTTACAGAAAAGAACCACGTGGAAATAAAACTGAGAAATACAACCACACACACACACACACAACAACCAAAACCCCCGCAAAAAATCCAAACCAAAACAAACAATAAAACCAAACCAAACCAAGCCAACACCCACACAGACTGTGGGTTCTGTGTGGGAGTGGAGATAACTGGAGAGAATTGGCAGACCTGAAGACAGACGAACGGAACTTGCCCACACTGAAAAGAAAGAAAATAAACTAAAACATCAAGAAATCTCAAGGACCTGCGGGGACAATACCATTGGTATCACTGGGTGCCCTGAAGGAAAGAAGAAAGATAACAGAGCTGAACAAGGTTTTGAAGAAAGAACTGCTGAAAACCTTCCAAATATGTTAAAAGACAGACTCACAGGTTCAAAAAAGCTAAATAATTCTGAAATTGGGTAAAGCCAAAGAAACCTACACGGAGACATTATAATTCATCTTTTGAAACTGAAGAGAAAGAAAATCTCTCGAAGGCAGCTGGACAGAAATGACGTTGCTTGAGGGGCGGGTCACAGCGGCTCAAGTGACAGCAGATTTCCCATCCGAGACCGTGGACGCCGGGAGGAAGTGGCACAGCACAACCAAGTTCCGAGAGAAAATAACGGTCAACCCGAAATTCTATGTCCAGCAAAACTATTCTGGCGAAACGAAGGAAAATCAAGATGGTCTCAGGTGAAGGAAAGCTGGGAGGATTTGCCGCTCGGAACCCGTGAGAAGGAAGGGCTCGTGGAGTCCTCCAGACTCAGAAGTGCTTACAGCTGGAGGCCTGGAAGTTCCCAAGGAAAAGGTCCGAACGGGCCAATAGAGGTGAATGTAGCACACAGTGCCCGTGAGTTCCTCAATCCTGCACAATTGTTGGAGCAAAACCGTAACACCTTAGGATGCGGTGCTCAGGCAGGCGGAGGAGTGATGACATCTGCAGGGGTCTAGATGGACTTAAGGTCTAAAGTTTTAATTCAAACTGGCACGGTGTTGGCATCAGCAAACCGTGGTAAGCCAGGTCTGCAGAATGTAATACCGGGCAGCAAATACAACTACCTGAGGTGATGCGTGGAAATACGTTATAAATCAATCAGGATGAACTCAAAGTGTTCAGCCAGCCCACAGGAAAAGTAAGAGGGAAACAGAAAAGAGAGGCAGCCGAAGGAGAGGAAGCCAATTAAGTGGCTGACGAGCCCTAACCACCAATCATCGCGTGAAGCGTAAATGGCCTAAATACAACGACAACAAGTCAGGGATTGGCTGAGGGGATGAAAAAAGCAGAAACAGAAGCCAACGATCGTCCGACTACGGGAAACTCGACCCAGCCTCACCAGCACAGGGCGCTTCGAAGGAGAGGGTGCAGGTTCCCTGCAAAACCAAACCTGTGATTACCATGTGCCCCGACATCACACCCTCGAGCACTGACCCAGCGGAAAGCAAGTCCATGTTCACGTGGAAACCTGCGTGTTTGTTCACAGCAGCCTTCTCTTTAGCAGCAAACACTAGAAGCAGCCCCCGCACCTTTCAGAGGGGAAGGCCCCACAGAGACAACATCGGAGCACGGAATGCAAGTCGGCCATCACAAGGCAGAAGCTGGTGCTTCATGCAACAGGGAGCTGTCCTCAGACACAGTCAGTCCCAAAAGGCCGCAATCTGTAAAAGTCTGCCCATATAGCATCTCGGAGTGACAAATCTGAAGCGGTGGGGAACAGGCTGGCTGCGCTGGGGGCCGGTGGGGGGGGGAGGGCCGGCTGCGGGGCGGGGGCGTTTCTCAGAGGTCCGGGAGCTGGAGCTTCGGTCGGCTGCGCTGGTGGCCGCGCGGCTGGCGCATCTAATAAGTGTTCGCACGCACGTGAGGCAGGCGGGATGTGGGAGTGGCGAGAACCGGTGGATCCGGTGGAGGCTAATCTTCCGGACGCGAAGCTGGTCTGCCGCAAGGCACCGTGGTGCCGCCGAGGAGTGTGGGTGAAGGGTGTCCGCGGGGGCTCGTCACTCTTTGTCATAGCCGCGTGGGAGCCCACCACGAGCTCAGCCTGGGCATTTCAACATCTTCAGGGAAAGCAAATTTTTATTTTTGGGGTTGAAATGTCTGGACGTTTCTAATTCGTAAGGCAAGCTTTGGCCCCCTGTCTCTGTTTCTTCCAGCTTCTCAACATCAGTCTCTCTTCCTTATAGCAGAGATGCAGGGGCTGCCCTGGAGGGTGGCTGGGGGGGCTGGGCTTGGGGGGGCTGTCTCTAGGAGGCCTGGTACTCTCTCGAGGCTGCCCCTGTGGCCCCTGCAGACCCAGGGCCGAGCTGTTGTTCCTCCATGAGACACGCTGGTTCTTCTGAGGGCCGATGTCAGGCACGGCTTCCCAGTCTCTGTGGTGAAGTGGCCTGTCCCCCCTGCGCTGAAGGGCCTGTGTGCATTGTCCCTGAAGGAAGTCCACGATGCAGCCCATCTCACTCAAAGTGCCCGGGCATCGATGAGACCCAGCCCAGCCCAGCCCGGCCTCACTGTCCAGCTGGGGTAGGGGCCTGCTGGGATGTGGCAACCTGCTGACACGCTGCAAACACAATACAATGTGCTCTGGTGTGGCCCCACGATCGATTGTCCAATCACAACCTTCAGTGTTTCGAGTCCTGGCAGAGGAAGTGATGAGGCAGCTTTGCGATACAGAGCCTGGGGGTTTCACTGGCTTGGACGGGGAGTGCTGTTTGGTTGTCATTTCCAGCAGGCACATGTGTGGCAGAATGTCACCACAGGGCCTTCCTGCCCTGAAGACCAAGGGCCTGGGACCAGGTCCTGGTGGCCCCTGACCAGGCACCCATGGGCAAAGCACCCTGCTCTCCGCGTCTCAGCTTCCTGTCGGTGGGACTGAAGACTTGCACCTGGATAGCCCGCCTCTTTGTCTCCTGCAAAACAGTCTAAGGTTCTGCAGATCCCTGAGCTCTTTTCCAAGGATTACATGACTCTCACGAGTTCCTCCTTCCCAAGCACTAACCTTGGCTTAGGGAGAAAACAGAACTTCTGGTAACTTCAGTTTCCCTGTGATAAAACTGCCGGCACCGGGTTTGCTCACTTGTGGCAGCAGCTCACTACAGGCAGGGTCGCCCGTGTGAGTGTGGAAAGAATGGCTGTGTTGGTATTTTGCAAATAAATGAACTGTCTTGCTGCCTGTTCTCGAGTATCAGCCTGTGAGAGCCCGTCTTCCCTCGACGCTCAGAGATGGGAATGCATCACATTTATAAAATTCTGTAACCCAACCTCTTTTCCTCGCCGTTTCCCAGGTGCCTGTCACGGGACCACGTCCCACACCGCGCCCCTCCCAGCAATCTGGGGAGTGGGCAAAACACAAGTTCATTGTATGTGCACCTTGAAAGCCCGACTCTCAGCAGAGTCCGTATAGCCCGCGTGTCAGGCGTGACGGGCAGACAACGCGAATGGAGACTGAGTGTTCCTGGGCCCCGTTCCCGATGGGCAGACACAGGTGCCCGTCTGTCCCGCTGTCCCAGCCCCCCAGCTTGCGCGTGTCCTGGAGACGCCAAGGTCCTTGCCTGACGATGCTGCCCCTCTCTATGCCCCGTCCTTTCTCGGGCTGCGAGATCTTCAGCCGTTGCCCCCTCTGCACCCCTGCCCCTCCTCCATAGAAGCCCTGGCCCCACAGCCCTGCCACTCACCTCCTCTGGCCCCCAGTGGGGCTCTGGCTCCGCCTTAGTGGACACTGAGCTACTGTTTCTTCCCCCACAGTTCTCCAGGTTTGCCAGACCTTTAGCTCTCGGCCACTTGGGCCACCCAGGCCCCGAGTCCTTCAGCTGCCACCCAGTGCCGTGCACAGGGTGGCTTGTTGGGAAGGAGGGACAGGTATGCCAGCAGCAGCTTAGGTTTCGGGCATGGCGGGGGGACTGTGACCTGCTCAGGGCCACCGTGAGGAACTGGGAATCGCTCAGACCCCTTGTGGTTCTCCTTCCCAGCTGAGTTCTCCCAGGAAAGCACTTTTATTTGATTATTTTTTAAATGCTTTTTTGTTAGATTTTTATTCTCTCTCTCAAACCCACCACTCAGTCTGATAACTTTAAACATCTTTCAAGAACAAACAAGCCTATTTTCTCTTGATTGAGCTTTAATTTACTGTATTGTCTTAGTGTTTTGTTCAGGTAATTTATAACTTGAAATATCGGAAAGTTTCTCCGAAGTTCATGAACGTTTGTCGTTCTATGAGGAGGTGGTGCTTCAGCAGGGACGTTTATGGTGGTGCTTGGGTTTTGGCGACATGGAGAGCAATTCCACCTCCAGTCTACTCTGAGAACCTTGGTCAAACACGGCAGGGACACCCAGACAGACAGGGAGCCCTGCCCGCCCCTGCCAGCCCCTGCCAGCCCCTGCCCGTCCACATGGGACGCAGCTCCGGGCCTGGCCTGCGGCTCAGACCCCCTCGGATTGGGCATCGCTTTCTCATGGTGTCCTTTTAATGTCAGAGTGAACGCAGGGACGTGCTTCAATTTCATCTCCAAACACCTTCTGTGGTGACGTCAGCCGCAGGCACACCCCCGCCTGCACACACACACACACACACGCACACACACATCTCCCTTGTGGGAAGTCAGGAACGCGGAGAACGGGAATCTGAACAGACTCGGCGGACAGCCCCTCAGGCCCGGGCTGGGGCACAGGGCCCCTTGTCCGGATCAGCACGTGGAGACCCTGTGGCCTCACGTTTAGCGTGGCCCATATTTGCCCTCCTTCCCCGACGGGGGGTGGGGTGGGGGGGCGGCTCTGTGCCCAAGCCCCCGTGAGCCGCCACGCACACCCAGGCCGGAGGAGGCGCACGCCCAGGAGCCCGGCAGCCTTGGCGGAGTGGGGGGGGCGGTGAGTGTTAGAGGTGAGTCAGGCATCTTCTGCCCCGTGGCAGGATTCTAGCCCACGAGTTTCGATCAAGGGCAGAGCGGTCAGTGGGGTCAGCGTAGACCACCTCCAACAGGTAAGCAAGTCTGAGTAAAGGACATCCCTCTCGAGTCGCCGCTTCCTTTGTAAAAGAGCCCCGGAAGCACGCTTTCTAAAGTTCCCACACTGAAAAAAAGTCATGAGAAGCAAGTTACAAAAAAATCTCTTTCACTGCTCAAAAGCCCTTTTTTTTGTAATTTATACTAAGCCCTTTAGAATGTCATATTGGCCCATGATTAGTAACCTGGACAATACGGTCGGACTCCAAAAAATGTCCCCTTGTTAGGGACCAGCGCTCATTCTCTGCATTTTGGAAGCTGTTCAGCTATGACCAAAGCAAGCCTCATGTTTTAATGTTTTTGCAACAAAAAGCACAGATGATAATAAAATACATGTTTAGATCAAGCATTCAATTAAACATGTCTGGCAACAGTTACATAAATGTCGCAATATTGTAGATTTATTTTGGCAGACGATCGGGATGGCATAATTTGGGCAGAACTCTAACTTTCAGTTTCTGAATTAGAGTTAACTTTAAACTATAATTGCAGAAATGGTTTTGTTAGAGACATTCATTTGCTAGTAACAAAGCCTTTGTCCTCTTAAACGTTTCCTCCCTGTTGTGTGTTGAATCGCATTCACCTTTTGTTTAGATGCTGCCCCAGATAGAGTCAGGTTGAAGTTGCCTGAAGTTAAAATAAGTGAGAGGAGCCTGGACTTGTGTTTCCCGAAGGGAGGTGATGGCAGCCTTGGCTGCAACAATTGGAAAGCATTTGACAAACTGATCAAGACCGAGGGGCAAAAAAAGAAAGAAAAAAGAAAGAAAAAAAAGAAACAAAGCAAATCTTCCCAAACCACCACCAACAAACTGAAATCAAAAGCCCCAACTTTAACCCTCCCAGAGAGATCTTATTGTGCTTTTGAAGACTCCCCAATATTTCCTGCCCCCACCCGGTCCCTTCCCTGCCCCATGCTATTTAAATGCTGACAATCTCGGGCACGGTAATCTCCAGAGTCACAGCAGACATATAATGCTTCCTCTTTTAATAGGTGCAAAGTGAGTCATTGTCCCCACGCATGGAAAGGAGCCCCCGCCTCACGCTCCTGGTGGGGGCTGCGAAGGTGCTAACGTGGTCACCTGAATTATGCACGCCTATTGTGCTCGCATATCATAAGCGGCGCGCGCCAGCCCTCCCCGTCCCTCTCCGGCGCGAGCCGTCATCCACAGAGCTCTTGAGCGCGGCAAAGACAATTAGTCATATTTGTATGCCGGAATTAATTGAGAGTGAGATGCAGGAGGCAGACCGCGAGAACAAAGAATGCTTTTTGTCAGTTCTTCCAACTGACAGGGATAATTAGATATATGAAATAGAAATTCCTCAGCAGGGGGCTTCTGTTGACAATGGATGTTCTTTTGATCCCATTCTGTTATTCTGTTATGCTGTCATCGGTGGCAATTTGTTATTCAGCTTGAAGCTTAAAAAAGCAAAGCATTCCGCTTTTATGAGTAGATGATGTCAGTTTGTACACTGCTGGGAAATAGATATTAAATGTAATCTTTAAACTAAAAAAAAAAAAGGAAAGGAAAAAACAGAATCTGTTAAAGAGACAGCGTGCTGTTTACCCAGCCTGCAGAGGAGAAACTTTCCAGGGAATTGTCAGAACTTGCTCGGCGGTGTTTGAAGTTGTTCACACTCTGCAGATCCAGGGCCTTGGCTGCCGCCCCAGCCGAGCGTCTCAGAGGAAGCGGTTCAGTGGGAAGCTCCGTGCGCAGCCAGGACGGCAGGGCCGTGGGCCCTGTGCACAGGCACCGAGAGCACCCACTGCGTCCTGTTCTCGTGGGTAGGCCCCCCCACTGCAGGACAGGCCCCCAAAGCGTGGCTCACAGATGGTCTCTGTTCTGCTTCTGTTTGAATCCCATGCATTCTTAGGAAAGGAGTCTAAAGAAAACCCTAGATCAGGCCTCCAAAACACGGTCCACGTGGTTTATTCACCTGGGTTACCGGGAAGCCCACTCCGGGACGTCTCCTGCGGTGACCTTTGCGATTGACACCACGCTGCTGGCAGATCCCCCGCACTGTTGGGGCCTCTCCGTCGCAGACAGAACACCCCTCCCTGTTGTTGTGGCAGAGACCTGGGCTCACACTCTGTCCTTCTCTGTTGTGGGCAAGATTTCACGTCTGTGAGTCTGTCCCCCGTCTGTAGGGAGGGTGCCTCTGAATGGCCGAGAGGAAGGACGCAGCATTGAGCCCAGCGCCTCTTGGATGCCCCACCCTCCTCCTCCAGTCTCAGCCATCCTTGCTCCCACTGTGCTGGCTCCCAGTCGTGTTTTGGAAGCAGGGAGACACCTCACAGCAAGGGGCGACAGAGGGTGGGACACAGAACCAGGGCTTCTGCTCAGAACCGGGTGTGAACTGCTGTGTGAGGTTGGGTGCTGGCTGCACGCGACCCACCAAGGACACTGTTTCTGTGGCGGTTGCTGAACTGCCCCCAGACTGCAGCACCTGGTGCCGGGCTGGGCCGGGAGTCTGGGTCTTCATCACCAACCCGCTGGTCCTCATGCCTAGCGGAGCTGGGGAGCCGCTCACCCTGGGGAGTCCCCTGGGGGTCTGGGAGGCATCTGGGGGCGCCAGCATGCTCTCCTGGTTCATCACACATTTCTACAGCCCGAAGGGGCAGGCGCCTCTCTCTTCGCTTCCGTTTCACTAGTGCAGCCTTCACGCGGGGGTGGCAGGGACCAGAGCCCCTGGGTGACTCTGCAGGCACAGGCGTCCCAGGAGGATGTGCCTCCGGAACGGCAGGCCGCAGGCCTCCGAAGCAGCCGCGGCCTCGGTGGGTGAGAAGGCGTCGTGTCCAGGCTGCAGCAAACACTGGCGTGCCTGCCGAGCTGGACCAGGCTCGGGGGCGGACACGCCCCCGTGGCTCAGGGCAGGTGGGCTCTCTGGGGGCCACACTGCCCGTCTTCCCCTCAGACGCGTCTGCCCGCACGACGTGAATTCTGCAGACGCCGCAGAGGTGATTCTCCCCTGCTTCTGGGGCCTGCGGTGCCACAGCCTTGCCTTTCCCTGCCTCTGTTTCCCCACGTCCCCCGCCACCAGTCTCCGCGGAGTTTGGAAGGCCTGCTGCCCAAGATGCAAGTTCCCTAATCAAAACCAGCGTCCTGGTGGCTGAATTAAAGGAAACAACAACACAAAAATCTAATTTCTGTCAACAACAAACTCTCACGAGGTGTTGGCCGGCGTTGCGTTCCAACTCTCCGCCGTGCGCGTAAGTGCAGGCCTCACAGAGCCGCCTCCAAAGGGCCTCGTTTGACTAAGGGGGCATTTCATGCAGACTTGGGGACAGAATGCCAAGAAAAGGAAACGGTCGCCTATTGACAGAAGGAACAGTCAAGACAGAAAATCACAGCTGAACACAGACCTATCTGGAAAAGTGTTTTTAGGGAGAGATTCAATGAGTTTCAAAACCAAACCAAAGGCCTAATTTTTTTCGGGCCTTGTGAACAGGTGGGAGGGCCATGCCATTGTGGGCCTTTGTTCCTTTAGGGTTTGAAACACGGGAGTCGTTATCCAAGAAGCCGAATAAAAAGGTTAGAAAGGATAATAAAACAATGTCGTTCAGAACGACTCATCGCCAGGGAAGCCCCGCCACCTCCTTCGTGGGCGGGGATGTTTGTTGCCCCGTCAGCAGAACGGGCATGAGGAAGGAGGCGCCCAGTTATTTTGATTTGGTTGATCAGACAAATCGGTTTAAAAAGTCAGATTGTCAACTCCTATCGTTCTTCTGAAAATGGCTCAGACGGCTGACTCCATTTTCCCTTCTCAGTGGGCACCAGGGTTCGGCGGCAACACTGCACAGCAGGGAGGAGAGCTGGGGAGTCACACTTCCTCCCTGCAGAGTTGAGCCTTCAGGGAGCGTCAGCCGACACTTCCACCGGAGGCGTTTTTGTTCTGTTCCCCTGTTCACGGCCTCCGAGACACATGGTAGGAAGTCCAGACCCCTAACGTACTTCCGAAGACATGTCTCAGCGTTTTCCAGAGAACACCCCCCGGGTGTCCTGTGTCTGACCTTCGGAGGCACTGGGGAGGGGTCCCCTGCTGCAAGGCCCTGCCAGACAGGAGACAGTCACAGGCAGCAGCCGGAAGGGGCTACCTCAGTCTCAGCTCTGACGGGGGGGGGGGCAGAGGCCGTGGCTCCAGGGTTCCTCCCCCAGGAGCCGTGGGGTTGGTCTCTGTGGGCTGCAGCTCCCTTGTCTGAAAGTCACGGTGGTTGTTACTACTTCGCTGTGCTGGGGGCCAGGGGGCCGCCCTGCCGGTTAGGGCGGTGGGGGCGCTTTGCCTGATACGTCAACAAACAAATATCCTTCCAATTTTAGCCCTGACGCAGCAGATCAAAGGGAAGGGCAGCGACCCTTCCGGCGGAAGCGATCACTTCGCCTAGAACGCATACTTCGCAGTTTCAGAGAGGCCAGAAGCCCTTCATTAAAAATATATTGTCAGAAGAAAGGACCCAATTATGGTGCACACGATATGAGTGATCAATATAATTAAGAAATGACCTCCCGATAAAAAGACTGACGAGCGGCATATTCTAGCAGAACTGATATTGTGCGGGGTGATTAAATATTCATCAAGCGTCAGCAGTGTGCGAGCGGGCCAGTGCCGGCTGCGGCCCGAGCAGGAGATGTTTCCGTTCCTGCGGCCACCGGCCTGGCGGGAGGCAGGTGGGCAGGACGGGGCCGACACGTGGGTGGGGGTGGGGGTCTCCGCGTGGAGAGCTCCAGCTGAAATACTCGGAGGAAAGTCATTTCATGAAGTAGGAGTCATATTATCTCGTGACTTGCTTCTTTGTTCAAAAATCCAGAGCGTGTGGCGTGTGCTCTCGGGTTACTTAGGTCGGTGACAGAGCGCACTGCCACGGTCTCCAGCTGGAAGCGGGGTGTCCGTTAGGTTTTTGGAAAACGCACAGAGTGGTTTTTAGTAACAGGGAGCGCGATGCGGAGTGTGGCTGCAGACCGCTGACCCACTGCTGTGAGGGGCGTCCCAACGTCCCTGAGATTCAGTACTGTCCGGTTAGCATCTTCCTCAGAGTCCGGCTGGCAGGGCTCAGGGCCAGCAGCCCCACCTTGGGCCTGCAGCTTTGATGTGGGGCCTCTGCAGGCCCCTGGGTCGTTTTGATTAGGCAGCAGAAGAGCCAAAGAGATTGACGGTTATAAGTCTGTTACATGGACGCCACCACCACGTCGGGGCGCCCATGCCAAGAGCAGAACCCCAGGCATGCAGATCTAACGCAGAGGCCACCCTCCATGTCCCCAACCAAGGGGTTGGGAAGAGCTGGTGGGGCTGAGGCTGCCCCTGGACAAGCACACGAGACAGGACGGGACAGGACGGGATGGGACTCGCAGGCGGGAGCTCTGGGGTGACCATTCCAAGACCTCTTGCATTCCCCCTGGGGAAAACAGACAGGGTCCATCCACCAAAGCCCACACACCCTCCTTCTCTTTTCCTCGGAGACAGCATGGACGAGGTCTCCACCGCAGACACGGCTCCGTTTTCATGTCGTGAAGGCACGGTGTTGCCGACCATTGGGCCCCCACCCCCACCCCCAGCCCCTGGCGTCTGTTGCTGGGATGAGCCCCCAGCTTCTGTGCCCACCTCACGGCCAAGGCCCTGGCTCCAATGAGCGGACCTGTCCTCTCTCTTTCCTCCCTCGCAGCCCCTCTGAGGAGAAGACCCATCTTGTGCTGTGTGCGTTCTGGCTGGAAGGCACCCCCTGCGTCGCCGTGCCTGGGACATCGGGGCTGACACAGACCGGGTTTCTGACGGCTGTCCTCCAGCGACGGTTATGGAAATCAGGTGTCTCGCTCGCAGGGCTCTGCCAGCACGGGGGAGACATGCCAAATGCACAGAAATAAATAAATAAGTCCGAAAAAGTAACTCGCAAACATTTTTGCAAATCTTAAGTGCGTGAGCGATGGTGTCCTCGGGGGATGGAATTAACTCACACAATGATAATTTATATTTTATGGGAGTTTTTATTTTTATACACCTGCTTTCCTGTGCGATCCATGAAAAAACATATTGATATGAAGGCAGCCGCGCGGCCGCGGAATTCATAATCCCGACCGGGAGACCTCGCGCTGCCGGGACACGTCTCTCCCGTGCTCGCTCCGGCAATTTAGGAAGAGAGAACGGGTTATAAACAGCAAATAAAACTCCCCCCATTTGTTCGTCAGGTACATTTTCTTTTTTTATAAGATTTTATTTTTATTTATTTTTAGACAGAGGGGAAGGGAGGGAGAAGGAGAGGGAGAGAAACATCAATGTGTGGCTGCCTCTCACACGCCCCCTACTGGGGACCTGGCCCACAACCCAGGCATGTGCTCTGACTGGGAATCGAACCGGTGACCCTTTGGTTCGCAGGCCGGCACTCAGTCCACTGAGCCACCCCAGCCAGGGCAGGTGCATTTTCTTTCCAGGCAGTGGATCAGAGCCTTCGTGTTGGCTCTGAAGAAATCTATTGCTGGGGCAGCTCGTCCGTCCACACAGGGGGCTTACGGTGCAGCCTGGCTGGGGCTCCCCTTGGGCAGGTCTGGTGCTTGGAGGTGAAGGGGTGCCCAGGCCCGCAGCCGGACGCGTGGGCAGCACCGTGTGCTGGTTTGGGGGAGGGTGCGGCCAGCTTGCCGGGGAGGCTGTGCGTGCAGGGTCGGGCGGGGTCGGGAGGCGTCTGCAGCAGTGGCTCAGCTCTGTGGTTGTCGGGCGGCAGCAGCCGCCAGGGCCGGCCGTGCTCCTGCAGAGCTTCAGTTACGGGACCTGAAATTTGAATTCGTGCTGTTTTCACACGTCAGGAAGTGTGATGTTTCGGAGGGAAACAGCGTGTGAGGAGGAAGTCAGAGCGGTGTCGGTGAGCTGGGCGGCCCTGTGGTCAGGACCCGTTCTCATCTGGACCAGGAGCTGCCCGGCAACCATCTCTGAGAGCTGGGGCCACGGTGCGAGGCCTCTGGGTTCGGGGGGAAACAGTGCATTCTGACCTGTCTTTAAAAAAGATGAGATTTCATGCAACCGTACGAATTTCTGAGGAGGCTCAGGAAGCCAGAAGAGAACTCAGGGGCTTGTTCAGGGTCACACTGCATATCCACGGCGCGAGCCAAGTCACATTTAGGGCCATTTTATTTGTTTTCTTATCAAATGTAATTTGTTTAAGCTATACAAAATAAAAAATAATTCACCCATTTCTCTCCCCACCCAGTCTTTGTCAACCACCAATCAGTTCTCTGTGTCTATGAGCTTGGTTTTTAAAAATATATATAAAATGCATAGATACACGCATAGATATTTTAGAGCCCACGTATAAGTGAAATCACACGTTATGTGTCTTTCCCTGACTTATTCCACCCTCTAGGCCCACCCATGCTGTTGCGAATGGTAAGACTTCCTTCTTCCTACGGCCAAGCGGTAGTCCGTTGTAGGTGGACCACAGCTCCTTCGTCCACGCTGCTCCTGATGGGCCCCGCGGAGGCTCCACACACTGGCGACTCTGAGCAACACTGTGTCGGACAGAGGGCTGCCTGTGTCTTTTTGAATTAGTGTTTTTGTTTTCTTCAGACAAATAAACAGACGTGGTAGTGTTGGGTCATGAGGCAATTCCATTTTTAATTTTTTGAGGAATCTCCACACTGCTTTCCCCAGTGGCTGCCCCAGTCGGCAGCCCCACCCCCAGTGCATGGGGGTCCCCACGTCCTCGCCAGCCCTTGTCTGCTGATTTATTGATGACGGCCATTCTAACCGGTGGGAGGTGCCAGCTCCTTGTGGCTTTAATCTGCATCTGTCTGATGGTTGGTGGTGTCGAGCATCTTTTCACCCGTCTGTGGGCCACCTGTGTGTCCTCTTTAGAAAAATGTCTATTCAGGTCCTCTGCCCACTTTAGAATTGGATCGTTTGTTATTTTTTCCTATTGAGTTGTGTGAGTTCTTTGCATATTTTGGGTATTAACCCTTATCAGATGTAAGATGTGCCGATGTTTCCCCCCATTTCCTTGGTGGCCTTTTCATTTTGTTGGTGTTTTCCTTTGCTGAGTAGACACGTCTCCGATTGCCAGTCCACAGGTTGGCTTTTGCATCTGTGGCCCTTGGTGCCCTATTGTAAAAAAATCGTCACCAAGACCGACGTCAGGGAGCTCACCGCCTCTGTTTCCTTCTAGTTTCACGGTTGCGGGGTTTACGTTCAAGTCTTTAACCCATTTCGAGTTAACTTCGGGGTGCGGTGTAAGACTGGGGTGCAGTGTAAGACTGGGGTGCAGTGTAAGACTGGGGTGCGGTGTAAGACTGGGGTGCAGTGTAAGACTGGGGTGCGGTGTAAGACAGGGGTGCAGTGTAAGACTGGGGTCCCATTCCGTCCTTCTGCACGTGGCCGTCTGATTTTCCCAGCACCCCTTATTGAAGAGACAACTGTCCTTCCCCCACTGAATACTCTCGGCTCCTTTACCACAAAATAATCGACCACATCCGTGGGGTTCTTTCTGTTCTATTCGCCGGTGTGTCTGTCTCTGTCGTGACAATGGCTGTGTTCTGTTTTACTTAAATACAGGCATGTGGCACAGCCACGGCGACTGTGTGATGGCAGGTGAGGGACACGTCGGTGGCTACAAGGGGATGTCTCGGGTGATGAACACAGAGTGTGCCTTGTGGTTTTACTGACTCCCGGACTGTGGGAACTTTGTATAGGACGCACTCTCAGGCCTGAGATCCCCAACACCTCATTCCTGGGGTTCTGTCTATGCCAAATTAATGGGGGCATTGGTAATAATAAAACACCCCCCCCCCAGTTACTGTGCTGGAGCACAGTTTTTATTTTTCAGGGCAAATAAAACGAGACAAATGTGCAAACAAAAAGGCTAAAGCCCAACCTTTTCTTCCAGAAGCTGAAGAGGAGATACGTTCGGAGGATTAGGGATTAGAATCCGAGCCCAGTGCCCTACTGAGCCTGGAAATAAACGAGCCCCGCTGATGGCCCCGTTCAGACCCGGGGTCCCCCAAGTCCCAGCGCTGCTCTCCGAGAGTCCGTTCGGGAGTTGCTGGGCCCAGGAGCTGGGGAGGCTGTGCAGAGCCGACCACAGGGCCCCGGGCTCCCGCCCCAGCTCCGTGCGTCCAGCAGAGAGGGAGGCCAGAGGCCGATGGGTGTGCCCACCGACCAGCTATCTGAGGATCGCAACTTTTCCCCTTCCCCAGAGAAAACAGTGTTATTATTATATTTTAATTCCCTAATGTGTGACCCAGCGCCAGGCCATCTCTCGGAGGGAGAATGGACGCGCCAGGGGCGGGGGCTGTGGGGCAGGGTTCTCATATCCCCCCTGCCGGCCGTGACATCAGCGGCTCCTCTCTAAGAGGATTTTCAGCAGGCTTGGCTTCGTTATTAAAATAGTAATTAATTTTTTCCTCTTCACAAAACCCCGGGGCCGCAGACGGAGGCCTCAGGAGCGAGGGCAAGCTCCTTTTGAAAGTGGCCTCTCTGGAGCCCCTAATCGGCTCTGCAGCTCCCAGGACACATGTCCCCCCGTAAATGTGATTAAAGCGCGGCACAAAAACCCCTCGCAGAAAATTAATTCAGTTTCCAGAACGAAAAGTTTGATGAAGTTGTGCGATGCTCCAGTGACAACGCACAATAGCGGCCGGGCCTGATCCCCTCGAAGGGTAAGTGAGCGGCCAGAGAGGTCCGGCCGTTCCCAGAGCAGGAACATCTGCTGCGGCCCCTGCGCTTTAGCTTTTGATTGTGAGCCTCATTGGCCACCTCGGGCGGCGCTGGCTCTGGCCCCACGGGCCGGGCGCCGGGCCCCCTTCCGCTCTGCACGGGCGGCAGGCGTCCTTGCAGAGGCCCCGGGTGGGTGGGTGGCGCCTGAGGTGGTGGGTGCCCTCCTCTCGGACTTGGGGCCGGTCCCCCAGGGGGTGGCCGCACCTGGTGCAGCGAGGCCACGCAGTGCAGGGTTCAGACCTGGGTAAAACCCCAGGCCAGTCACCTGGCTGCAGTGGTCGCGTCTCCTCCTGGGAACTGGCGTGAGGGTGATGCACCTTGCCTCTGCCGGTGAGCGCAGTTTGCCGAAACGGGTGGAGAAGCAGGAGCTGGTGGGGCGGGTCCCCTCACTCAGGGCCCAGTGGCACAAGGTGCGAGAGAGGACGCACCCACAGCTCGGGCCCTTTGGGAGCAGAATCTGCCCCTGTCCCCGAGCAGGTCAGGTAGGGTCCCCCAGAGCTCAGGTTCACTGGGAGCTGCAGAACGGAACCTCATCAGGTCATCAGGTCACTGCAGATGTGATTCATTGAGAGTCTCGAGATGAAATTGTCTGGTATTTAGCCCTAAATCTAATGCCTGGTGTTCTTGCCAGAGAGGAAGGTCACAGGGACCCAGAGAAGAAGCCCTGTGAAGGCTGAGAGATGGGGTGACACGCCCACGAGCCACAGGACGCGTGGGGGCCCCCCGGAAGCAGGGGAGGCAGGAAGGGCCCTCCCGGAGCCTCTGGGACCCTCGATCTCAGACTCCCGGTCTTGGGGTTGGGGGGAGTGCATTGTAGAGGGAGGGGGGCCAAGGCCGGCCTGGTTCCTCCCCCCACACTCTGGGCACTATAACTGCAGGGAGGTGAGGGCCAGCTCGGGGGCAGCTCCGTCCACCAGAGGAAGACGACCCTGAGACGTGGCATGGGCCGTGAGCACCATGGGTTTACCCATCTGAGTTTGTACGTGCTGTGTGAGCGTGGCTGACCTTGGAGTGGGAGGTCCCGAGTCCAGGCCCGTGGACAGGGCCCCCAGATACCGGCTCTGCCAGGCCGTTCAAACGGTAGAGTGACGGCAGCTGCGCCACGTCAGGACCAGCCGGCTGTTCACCAGGAAGCATTTACTGGGCCCCCCTTTTTTGGGGGTGGGTAGGATACAAAGAACTGTGAAGACACAGTTCCTCTCTGGAAGGGTCTTAAAGATAAATCGCTTCATACTTTGAGCCTCGACGTCCACACGCGGGGATAATAACCACGGACCCACAGGCTCCAGAGGGCTGGGACTCAGCTCCACCTCCCGGGGACCAGGCACCCCGCGGCCTCGCGGCATCTGCAGACTCGGGTGGGCCTTGGTGGGGGGCCCACGGCGCAGGTGGGGTTCCAGGCTGAGCCTCAGTGGTCCTGGGGCCTCTCTGTGACCGGGTGGCTCTGGACCCCACAGGGTGACTTTAGTTCCAGTCCCCGAGGACCATCAGAATCTCAGTAACAGGTGATCCCGAAGGCAGAGCGGAGCAGCTTTCACCAGAAAGCCTGAGTCCCACGGGGACCCTGTGTTGGTGCTGCGGCGGCAGTGTAAATGGGGTGGGGGCCCAGTGGCTGAAACGCCCCAGACCCTGCCCAGCGTGGCCCCTCAGGGCCCTCGGGAGGGTGTGGAAGTGTCTCGAGGCCGCCGTCATGGGGGGTTCCTCGCACCCACTGGTTCAAAGCCACAGAAACGTGTTCTCCAGGGGTCGGCATTGGAAGTGAAGGTGTTGGCCGCCTTGGTCCCGCAGGGGGCTCCAGGTCTCTTCCAGATTCTGGTGCCGCTGACCGCGCCTGGTGTTCCCTGGCTGTGGCAGAGCCACGCCAACCTCTGCCTCTGTCCTCACAGGCATCTTCCCTCAGGCGGGTCTGTGTCCGAACACCCCTCGTCAGGGACCCCTACTCCAGGGCGATCCTCTTGCACCCATTTGCGATGACCCTACTTCTGAACAGGGTCACATTCACAGGTACTGGGGGTCAGAGGCAGATGTAGTTTTCGGGGGACACAATTCAACCCTGAACGCGGCCGCCCGGAGCCTGTAAGAGAGAACAGGACAGGGGTCGCCCTGCAGAAGCTGTTGGTGGCTAATGGGGCAGTGGCACCAGCCACAGGGGGACTGAGGCCGAGAGAGCAACAATGCGTGGCAGGCGCTGAGTGACCACGTGGTGCCTGGATGCATGTGGCCGGGGGGGGGGTGGCAGGAGGGCCAGCCTCTCCCAGGTGACCAGGGAACAAACATCCCTCAAAGCACAGCTGGTTTTTGTCCAGGGCTGTGCCCAGGGCCTCAGTCGGCCACCGTCAGTGACCACGCTCACTGGGGGCCCTGGGGCCATCTGCAGGGTCTGCTTGTCTGCTCCTCCCCTGGCCACGAGTGCCTCCCACCCCATGCGCACGCCCGCTGTCTGCACTGCTTCCCACCCATTTCCAGACCTCGAAGAGCTGCATCTGTCGATCATGGGCAGCGCTGGAAATCAGACACAGAGAGAAAAATAGTTCAAGTGACTAGTGCTCTTGCGTCGATGCCCAAACGCGGGCAGCTCTCCCGCGAGAGGAAGGTCAGGGCGTTCCTGTACCCGTGGCTGATGTTGTTTCCTGGGACAAGGAAAAATTCTTCACGCCTGAAGAGCGAGGGCCATATTATCTTCTTAAACATGGGATGAAGTTTCTGCACCGAAACAGTAACACAACAAACCTCCAGCAGGAGGTTTGAGCTTCCTGCCTGCCGGGGAACCCCGATCCCCAGCCTGATACCCCCCCATCCCCTAACCCTGGGCCGCTGCTGCCGGGGGCACTGCTGCTGGGGGCATGGCGGGGGGCTCAGAGGGAGCGGCCTCGGGAATGGAGGGACTCCGACCTTTACCCTTCAGCTCACGTGTCCTGGGACTCCCCCACAGACCTGGGGAGAAGCTGGTAGTTTGAAGCCAAGTGCGAGAGGGTCCGCATTTTCCTTTCCTGCCGGGTCGGTCCCTTCCCCGGAGGGGCTGCAGCTGTGGGAAGGGCTGACGGTCTGGGCAGCAGGGCCAGGCAGAGCCCAGTGCTCTGCGTGTGGACGGTCACAAGCCCGTGAGTTTTAGCTCAAATGCGAACTGGAAGAGACACAGAATCTGAGAAGACCTGTTCCTTCCTGTCACGAGGTGTGTGTGCATGTTGCCACAGTCGCCCCGCAGAGCGCAGGGAGGACGTACGGAGAGAAAGCTGTCCGTGGCCATCCCTACCGCAGGAAGCCCCCTGACCGGCGGCACGTGGAACCTTGCAGACAGTTAGAAATTGGCTGGGGGTGTGGGGGGCTGGGGACGGGAAAACACATTCGTCTGACCAGCTGCCAGGTTGAACGGATTGTGCAAAATGAATCTTTTTCACAATCCTCACTACTCTTTTGCAAGAGCTGCCTTTTCCAGCTCGGAGAAGACACAGCTGCCGCTGGTGCCGGTGCCTGACCGAGTGGGTCGCGGAGAGAGGCACGCCGTCGATTATTTCCGGAGTGTGGCGCGAGAAGCGCGTCTTTACGTGCAGTTTCGGGGAGCTGCCGATGACTGAATGCCCGAAATAATCACCTGACAGGGAGCTTTGTGAGCCTGCCCTAAGGCGGAGGAGCCGGAGGCAGCGCCCGCTCAGGGCCGCGCTCCCGTCAGAGTGTGAGTGACAGAAAATTGCTCGCTCCGCCGGAACCCAGCTCCGGGTTTCATGGGGTTGAGCACGCACACAGACACTTGAGATGACACCAGAAGTGTGGCTTCAGTCCGCAAAAGGCAGGCGCGAGCAGGCGCCTGGAAGACCCGGTGGGAAGCATCGCCCTGGGGAGAGTGTTTCCGGAGTTACAGGACTCCCACGCCGCAGGGGCTTGTGCACGAGAGTGGGGGCGCCGAGTCTCAATGCACAGACTCCGAGAGCAAAGGGCGGCTGTCCTGGAGGAGTGTCGGCCGCACCGCCCGCTGGCACCCGTCCCCTCCGTCCCCTCCCCGCACCCTACACTGTCAGGGTGGATCCTCCACAGTGACCTTCTCCTGCATTCCTGTTTGCGGCTCTTGCTGCCCAGTCCCAGCTGAGAGGCTGGGGGTCCCAGGGCTCCCACGGGGCTGGTCTGTGGGGTCTTCTTCACAGGGGAAAACCCGGTGAGAAGCTGGCCTGAGAGTGCCCTGACCTCTCCCCCGTCCAGCAGGAGGCGTGGCTTCACTTTGTCCTCACTACTTTCACACCGGGTTGTCCTCTGGCCACACAAGTCAGTGGGCCGCTCAGCCTGCCTGACTTCCAGCCGCACTGCAGACGGTGGCCCCCTCCCCCCGAAGCATGTTCCCTCTGCCGCAGGACGGTGCACCTAAGGGGTCTCCTCTCACTCAGGCTCAGGACCCTTTGCTGATGCGATGCCACCCCCCTCACCCCCCCCGCTGAACACGCTCTGTCTTCTGTGTCTCACAACTCCCTCCAACGTTTGTCGGCTCCTTGGCCTAAAATAGCATGCGTGCCCCGCGTGGGATGGCCCACGGTAGAGGGGACCATGCCTGCGTGCTTAGGGATGGGGCAGCAATTTGGGGGTGAATGGTAAAATAAAAGTGATGTAATTCATAACTTATATGTTTAATGCATAAAATTTACATTCCAGGCCTTTCTTTGAACCAAAATCACTCATTTTGTTATAATCAAAATTGTCACCTAATTCTTTTGTACTGACCCGTGAACGACTCGAGCAGGGGTCGGTGACCCCAGGACCAGGTGCTGCTTTTGTAAATCATGTTCGACTGGAACGAGCCCCCACCCCCGCCCTCCCCGTTTCACAACAGCTCACACCAACACAGGTTAGAAACAAGAGTTTGAATGAAGGCGCGCCTTCGTCCCAGGTCTCCCTCAGACATCGCCCGCACCCTCTCTTCGACAGCCGCGGGAGGCGGGCAGGGCGCATGTTGGCTCCTGTGTCACTGACACACCAAGGCCAGGGAGGACCAAGTCAGTGTTCAAAGGCTCCATCCTGGGACGGGGACATGGATGGCGGCAGGGACGGCTTGGCCCGGCCCAGGGTTGTGATCCTGTCTCCATTCGCCTGCAGGCTGCTCAGCTGGGGTGGGGCGGGAGCAGAGACATCAGGTGGGGAGAGGAGGTGGGGACGGTCGCCTTGTGGTGAATCTCTGCCACATGCAGGATTCGCAGCTGGGACGGGGTGGGGGTGGTGAGGGGAGGCGCCAGCCTGGGACCTGTGTCCCTCTTCCATGAGACCACGGGGACAGGGTGCCCACGCCTGTTCCCTGTGCCTGGGTGCCCTCATCAGCTCCCGCTGGGCTCAGTGGGCCGCACCACCCTGAGTTTAAGCTCCATGGTCACTGGATTAGACTTTCTCCCGCTGGGGGATGCTGGGCTGCACCTCAGGGCAGAGGGGCCGAGGTCTGGGCCTCCCCTCCGTCTCCAGCAGAGAGGAGCAGCTGCTGGGTGACTGTTTTCACCCTTCTCTGGATTCCGCCTCTTGACCTGTGCTGTGTGGAGTTTGGGGGCCTGGGTACCGCTTGCGGGGGTCGGCACAGGGATCCATCTTGCGTCCCTCTGGTGAGTTCCAGGTGTGCTGGGAGTGGACTGCTTTCTGGGCTTCGGGTCTGAGACTGAGCTCACCTGGGCCCCTTATCTCTCAACCGGCCAGTTTCCTAGGATAAAATCACGCCTTCACGCTCAGGGGTTCAGACCTGCCGAGGGCCCAGGTGACAGAAAAGAGGACCCACAGGACCTCCAGGCCCTTCCACCGGCAGAAAGGACCTGAGTGGGTCACGTGGGAATGACATCACCGAGGCATGCGATGCCGACACTCAGAAGCCAGAGGTTTGAGGAAAAGACCCTCATGGATGTGGCCTGAGACACGAGTGAGCTCACTGTTGGTGGTGGGAACTCGGGGGGATCTGGGAGGGACGAGAGGATGGCGGGATTAGGGTGGGAGGTGAGGACACAGGAGGAGGAGCAGGAGGGAAAAGACACAGGCAGCTCCCGGATGGGCGGGACACCAGGGCCGGTGCTTTGAGGGGTGTGGGCGCCTGCCGGCAGGCCCGAGAATCTGCATTTGAAACACAGTCAGATCTGGGGACAGTGAGATGCTGACCTCAGATGAGCGCCAGTACTTTGTGGTTTTTGAAAACTTTTGTCAGGAAGGAAGCATGGGGGGATATGGCACAGGCTGCCCTTTAAATGGCCAGGGACTCCCCAGCACCTGGTGAGACAGGGCGGGTGGGGGTGGGGTGGGGGAGGGTGGGCAGCTCCTGCCAACAAGCTCACCAGGGGTATTGGGGGCTGTCCTGTGCCAGGAGGGTGGGGAGGGGGCTGAGGCCGCTCCCCCAGCAGGGCCCCTCCAAGGAGGTGGCTGCAGGGACTGGTGACTAAGGGCAGCAGCGCCACCACCTGGCCAGGGAGGGCCCAGCACGTGTGCCACTCAGAGTCCACTCTCCTCCCCCGACGGCTGCCCGCTGGTCCAGACCCTCCTGCAGGCATTTGGTGACTTCCGGAAGCTCTATGCCCAGGCAGGATGGGAGAGAGGACGCCAGGGGGCAGGCTCTCAGAGAGGGGCGTCCTTGGTCGTGGGCTGGGGGTCCCTGACGAGGCGGCATTTCCCTCAGGCAGCCTGCGTGGAGGTGGCCTGGTGAAAGGCTCTCGGGCCCATGGAGACACAGGATGCAGGCCCGTCTGGGACAGCAGGAGAAGCCAGGCCTGACACAGGATGTGGGACAGAGAGAACCCACGCTCCCCATGGCCTCCGTGGGCAGCCAGGCCCGAGCTGCCTGCTGTCCAGGTGCCGCGGGTCCAGGCCCAAACAGGCGCTGTGCCAGCTCCACACCTGGCAGTCTGGCCTTGCCGCTGCCCTGTCCACAAGGGACGCACAAGGGCATGAGACCTTCGTCATCGCTCCCCATGGAGGGGCGTGCACCTGCCGGCTCTCCGACCAGTGCTGGGGCGGTACGATGAGGCTGAGCTGGCCCCAGATGAGCCAGACAGCCTCCTGCCAGCCGTGGAGAGCACTGGGCCTCCACGGGGTGACAGGGGACCCGTGACGCTCTGCGATGTGTCTGCCTGGCTGGGCCCTGGGCTTAGATGAGAGTCACGGAAGCACGTGGCTTCTGCTGCCAATGGCCGCCCTGCCCTGCGAGGCAGCAGCGCTCTCCCGGCCTGCCCCCTGTCCCGGGGAGTCAGAGTGTCTCCCCGCTTCCCTGCCCCTGTGGCCACTTCCCCCTCCACCCGGCTGCCTGCAGGAGGAGCGGGCATTTCCCGTGTGCTCAGCTACTCAGAGAAGAAAAGAAGGTTCTATTAATATAAATTGTTAACCAGGATGGTTATCGTTATTTTGTGTTCCATGCACGTTAGTCATCCGAGCCTCGCTCGCAGCCCCAGAAGGAAACCAAGGAGAGTGACGTGGCTGCTCTCATCAATTATCGAAGGGCCAGGTCGGTGTCCTCGCCGTGAGGCGCAGACAGGCGTGGGCGTGGAAGAAACACCGAGACGCCAGCCAGGGCCGCCTGTTCTTAGCCGGGAACACAGAGGCCAGGATCCACATGAATGGTTTTGTTAGGTAGTGTGACATGGCACGTGGGCCGGGGGACGGATGGGGACACCCACTCTCACTCGCCTGCTGGCTCCGTGGGTCGGTCCCAGGACCCTGGTCCACGGGGGTATCTTGCCTTTGGTGTGGGAAGCCCTCTTTCCCACCTGATGAGCTGCTTTGCAAAACACAGGTTTAGTTGACATGAGTGAACGGCACACACTCATGATGCACTATCGGGTGATTCTTGACAGATGCCGTCCCCATGGTCGGTGAAAATCATGTCCGTGGTGTGGAGACGTCCTGGCCCTCCCACACCTGTTCCTCCAGCCCTGCCACGGTCCCCATCTGTTTCCCACAACCGCTAGCTCTGCATCGCCGTTCACTTCCCGTCGGGCTGTAGGAACAGACCCAGAACCTGTACCCCTTTTGTTCATGGTCAGGTTCTTTCACGCGGCAGCACCACCCTGGGACTCGTTCTGCGCTCTCTGCAGGGATGCGCCCTTCACCAGCTGCTACAAGTAAAACGGAAATGACCCGTTTTCGCCAGGACCTATGCTTCTGCTTCTCTGGGGTGGGCGCCTGGGCCTGGAGAAGCTGGGGCCCTAGCTGCAGGCTGAGCTTCTGAACCAACCACCGACTGTCTCCCGAAGACTGCGCCTCACGGCCCCCTCGGCAGTGAACAGGTGGGTCAGGCTGGGTCCCTCTCTCAGGAGCTCCCTCCTTCGGACGCGGTGCACCCGCTGCTCACTTGTGGTCGGCCCAGGCTTGGCTTCCAGCTTTGTGGGCACAGGGCCACCAGAGAGAGGGCACAGCCACTCGGGAAGAACTGCCCCCACCCTGCACAGCATGGCCCTGTGGTTCGACCAGCTATTCGCCCAGCACTTCTCATGTCCCGGCGTCGTCCTTCCGTCCCAGAAGGCAGAGGTGCCCTTCAGCTGGGATCCCACCAGAGCCGCCCCCCACCCCAACTTCCGGTCCCTCTGCCACCCAACGGAGATGGGGACCCGGTCGCAGGTGTTCTCGAGCCCCAATGGTGGGCGTCTGAGGGGTGACCGGCAAGCAGACACCCCTTCTCAGACGTAGCACGCTGTTGGGTCACTCTCTGATTGTTGACGAACCAGCCTTAGCGGATGTCCCCGCACGAGGTGGGTGCCCCCGTGCACGCCTCCTCCCTGCCCGCTGGTCTGTTCAGGGCGAGCTGGAGGGTGAGATGCCCTGTGAACTAAGAGAGGCGCCATGTCCTGCTGGCCTGTGTTCACTGGACTGGAGAGACATTTTTGCATCACAGCCAGTCTCCCCGCGGTGGCCCCGTGCTGTGCCCCCCACCCCCACGAGGCATCACGAGCCACCTGCTACTCAGGTGTGCATCCGAAGGATACATGGGCTGGGGGTGTCCTGGGACCCCCTTACCTACAGGACATGACAGCTTGTGGGGGTGCAGCTACATCAGCTCCCTGATTTAGGAAAGGGGAGACACCCCCAGGAGACATCAGGCATGTGGAGAAGAGAGGGGAACATTAAAACCGAAGAGTTTAAACAGCTTGACCCTACTGTCCCTCCATCTGCCTTGTCCCTGGGTTGGGGACGGCTGGGCCCTCCACACACCCTGCTGTCTCCACTCCGTGGGCCGGCCGGTCTGGCTGTGTGAGCTGTGACATCTCAGTGTTTATGCAGAGACAGCCAGTGGCCACTGCTGGACCACTGCGGACTCACCCCCGGTGCCGTCAGCTGGGGTGCGGAGGGAACCTTTACCTTCTGTGTGGCCCTGTCCCCTGGGTTGGCAGACAGCTCAGGTGTGGGGCTGACCCCGCTGCACAGGACACCCCAGTGCTGGGGGAAATGACCACAATCCACCTTAAAACCGGCAGCGGGACAGTCTCACCGGCTGAGGCACAAACTGTGAGAAGGCGTTAAGTCTGTGGGGAAGGCGCCCTGAGCGTGCGCTGTGGCCGTGGCTTTCTGTCTGTCCTTCCTGCTGCAGAGGAGGGGCTGGGACAGCCAGCGGCTCCCCCACATGCAATCCATGGGATTGTTGCCCCAGCTCAGGCCACCTCAACTTTCCCCGGGAACGCTGCACAGAGGGTGCAGCCCTGACTCCTGGCGCCAGGCCGTTGGTTGTGCAAACACTTCGGAAGAGTAACAACATGGCCTCTTCTGATGTATTTTCCTCAGTAAGAGGCACCTAGGACGGCAGCTCATGAGGAGGTGAGCAGGGCAGAGCATCCAGCGAGGGGAGCGGGGGAGGGGCTTGTCCCCTGGGGGTCCAGGTGCTAAGGCCAGACTGGAGCTGGGCCTGGAGGGGTGCCAGTGGCTCTGGGGTAGCCACCTTGAGGTGGGTCCAGGGGCTCTAGGAACTCCGGGGTTTGGCTCCCGACCCAGTGGGGGCCACTCAGACCCAACACTGTCATTTTGGAATTCTTCTTTTTTTAAACCAAAGGGAGGATTCCTAGGTCGTACCAGAAAATATGTTATTTGTAGCTTTCATGTCTAATTGGCATGTTGTTAAGAGAAGAGCTGTCCTTGTTTATGGGAGGCATCCACATGGACAGCCAAGGGGAGGGGTAGCATTTCAAAGGACGTATAAACGCCGACAGCCACGCACGCTGGCAGCTCGCTGACATCCACGGGCTCAGCCTGGGCTTCGCTCTGCACCTCTGCTCATCTGGTTCCACTTGGTCTGGACCCGGGCGCCTGGTGGCTGTAGCTCAGTCTATCGGTGACTCAGGACCTTCTGCTCGCCCGTTCCCTGCCCCCGCAGGCCTGGGTGCTGAGCTGGAGGGGCCTGGGGTCAGGAGAGGGGGCTGCACACAGCTTCCACGACACCCGATTCCTGTTGCCTGGCCCAGAGACCCTGTGTGCCAAGGGTGGGCTCAGCCATCTGCTCCCCATGACTCTCCATATGCTCCTCATTCCAGGTCCTAGGTGCGGTGAGCGATGGTGATGATGGTGACGCAGATGACCTGCTGGCCGTGGAGGGCCTTGTTCCAGGGGCCTAGTCAGAATGCACCCAGTGGCCAGGCCTGTCTGGAGGTGGGTTTCCCACGGGAGCCAGTAGGGACGCCTGCTCACTGTCTCACACGGGCTCCAGCCTTGTCTCTGGACAACCCGGAGTCTGGGTCCTGAAACCTAGACCCTGTGACCCTGGAGTCTCATTACTGAGACCACATCTCAGACGCCACTCCAATAAGCCACTTATAATCTGTGGACCCTGAGAAAGAAGGGACCTACCAAGAGGGGCTCCTGGTGCCTTAACTGGTGGCCAAGCAGCCGTTCCTGCCGGGTGACTTCTCAGCAAACTGCAGGACAGGGAAGAGCTTGCAGGGACCACCTGCCTGCCCTGGGCTCCTGCCATCAGAGAGGCCCCTGCAGCGGGGTTCCTGGGATCCTGCTTCAACCAATAGGACTGAGACTTTCCCCATCCAGTTGGGGCTGTGCAGTATAGCTCCACTAGCATCTCACTGACCAATCAGAGTGGCTCCATGCTGACCAATCAGGACAGTGCCTCTTGGACCAATCAAACTGTGAGGGTTTGGAGCCCTCATTAGCATGAGGACAGAACCGTCAGGGGTCGGGATGGTGACTTCTCTCTGTATAAACCCGAGCCCTCTGGCTCTGGGAGGGCACTTTCCCCTCCCACCGAAGACTGTCCCACTGGCAGAGCTGGGTACGGCAGGGCCACCCTGTCCAGCGGAAGGGGGCCTCGCCCTGGGCTGCGTGGTCCCAGGGCTGCCGCACAGCCGCGCTGCATCACAGTTGAGTCGTTTGCAGTGAACGAAGTTTCCTCCTTCTTCGCTCCCCAAGTCGGGGGATTCCTGCTGGCCTTGAGTCGTTGACGAGTCCCTGGAGCGGCTGAGCGGCTCCACGGCACCACTGTAGGCCCTGCTTCCGCCCCAGGAGACGCATCTCAGCAGCTCGCCCTCTCCAACCCGCAGCCTCAGCCACTCCCCCGCGCCCGCTGGCTCAGGATAGGCCTTTGTGGGCTCTGGTCCCCGAGCCCCACTGTCCCTCTTCTGCCGCGTGTCCAGGAACAACAAGCTCTCGTGTCTGAAGCTTGAATTGGGACACAAAATATATTTTTCACTTTAACGGTGAGATGGATGCAAAATTATTGTTCTAATTAATTCACAGTTCTATGGATGAAGATCCCAACAGAGAAGTTTAGAAGCAGAGATACTATTGATTCTTTGGCAAGATATATGAATCGAGAATTTTGGAAACAAAAGATTCTTACAGGAGAGAATTCTGAAGGTGATTGCCTTTAAAATATAACGTAAATTAGGAATTAATGACAAAGCCACTTGGAGCAACTGGTTAATTTGGTAGAATCATTTTGTCAAAATTTGCAGCAAAATAATGCTTTAAATCTTTTTAAACGATCAAAACACTTTGAAATACTTGAGCAACATCCAGCTGTGTGGAGATTGCTGGAAGAAATGAGGCTCGTACAGCGCTCCCGCCCCCACCCCCAGTCACTGCGCGCGCATGCGCACACGCCGCCTGGCGCGCTCCAGCCTGCAGAGCGCTATTAAAAACTCAAGTGGAAGTGGATTCCATGCCAGCTATTACTGTCAAATGTCACGCTTGTTTTGTCAGTCCTCAAAGGTCAACTGCACTTTTTCCCCGTGGTTAGCAACCCTCTTTCAGACAGATGGAAAAATAGAAACTTACTATTAGAATTTCTACTTCCACTCATTGTCACGTGGCAGGTTTTGCTCATTTCCACGGGCCCCTCCAACAGGAGACCTCCGCCGGAGCGCACAGGCTTGGGAGGGCACATGCCCTTCAGCAAGGGGGCTTCGTGATGGGTTTTACTCTCACTGGGAAGAGGTGGCTCCCTCCAAAGTGCCCAGGGGAACTGGGGTCTCCGTGGTGACCACTGGGATGCGGAGACCACAGCATCACTCCATCTCCACATCCTGCATTGCTTCACATGGCAACTGCCCCCGCCCCTGCCCAAGGCCCCTCCAGAGGGCACTTCTTGCTCAGTTGACAATGATGCTCGTTTGTTTATACCAGGATCACGTTTCCGTGGTGAGTCAGCCGGTTACTCCTCAAATTAAGAGCAGACCCAGTACCTGCTTCTTCAAAGAGCAAGAGAACCCGCCCCTTGGATCAGCATCGTGCTCCCTTTCAATTTTTAAATGACTTCTCAGATCATATGTGGCCTTCCGAGCCTTCGCTGTCAGGTCATGAAGGCTGCGATGGATGACAGCAAACTTTGTTAACGTCTCACTCGTAACTTATAAACAAATTCAGCGATGAGGCATTTCTGTTTGCCACGTGGGTGCCAGATATTTGAAGGGGCCTGAGGGGTCCCTGGGAACCACCAGAATGTCAACTCCATGTGACAGTTGGGGTCGGACAGCATGCAGAGTGGGCGTGGCAAGTCCCCACGATGCCCTGCCTGCACGCGGGTTTCACGATGGCAGAAGGTTAGTGGCATTCCTCGTCCTCAGTGAGCCACCCGGCTGTCCCCCGCCTCTGCACCACCCTCCTGACGGAAAGTCACGCAGCCTCTTGGACCGTCCCATGGATTTTTAAGCCTGTCTGATGTTTGTTCATTCCAACTGGAGAGAAAACCATAACAGAACTCTCTTGATTTATGGTCAAAACTCTTGGACACACAGGGATACTTTGAGGAATAAAGTACAGTTTTCATTTCCAGGGGCCTGTCTCTGCCTCGTCCACACGTCTGCCTTCCTCGGCTCTTTCCTGTTGGTCACCCTGGTCAGGGCCCCTCTTGGTGTCTCGCTGAGTCAGGACACACTGTTTTGGGGGGAGGTTGCCTCTTTCAAGCCTGGACCAACACATAGACAACAGAGGGGGCCGTCCACCCACACGCTGTGACTTGCAGAGACCCGCATCCTCACGCACCCGAGTCTCTCTCGTGAGCCTGCCGAGCTATCAGTGTTCACTGCTGTAGGTAAAGTCACCGATCTGGAGGACCCACGCACACACATAACTGCTAATCGGGCAGAATGAGGCATTTTCCCCTGGTGTCTGTTATGACGCTGGCATGCAGTGGCCCTGAGGTAACCAGGTCTTGCAGCATGGTTTTGCCACTGCTTCACGATGACTATGGCAGATTGTAAACATTTATGTCCATTGTTTCCGTGAGATTAAAAACACGTGTTATTTAGAAATTGTGTTTGGCTGTCATAGAGTAGTAGGCCCCCCAAAAATGTAAACCCCCCTGGCTTACATAAATGAGGGGTTTATCTGGGGACAGGCTGTTCAAGCCTGGTGCTGTAGGTCCAGGCTCTCCCTGGCTCCTGTTTTCTTTTTCTTCTACTACCCTCAACACATGCTTGCTTTCTGTCCTCAAACTTGCCTCATGTTCACAAGATGGCTGCTAATTTCCAGCCATTGTTTTCACATCCCAGTTCAGAAGAGGAAGATGTAGAGTAAGTCAAAAAAGGAACAAACCCCAGCTGAGTAATTTTCTTTCCTAGAAATTCTATCCAATGACTGCAAATTCTATGCTATTGGAAATTCCTACCTGGGTGAAAGAGAGGCTGGAAATAAAATACTAGGCTGGGCACATTGCCCTGCCAAGTAGAAGCAGGAAAGAAGAGAGAGTGGACGCTGGCTGGGCAGTGAGCATTCTCTGCCATGGCAGACCAGTGCAAACCTGCCAGATGAATTTGCAAAAGCCCGCTCGGATGGGGGAGGCGGCCTGGAGGGCAGGAGCGGATCCGCCTGTGTACAGTCGATGGCAGAGGGACAAACACAGAGGCTCCTGCTTGAGGGCTAAGGGGGCCTGGGCTGCCTCTGGGACGTCAGGGGCTGGGTCCTCCCCTGGAGACCACAGGGCGGTGCACCTGGCCCAGCAAACCCGCTGCCGCAGAAAGCTGCATGAGGAAGCCAGGGGCGGTGTGGGGGGGGACTCAGCGCGTCTGACAGCGCTGGGCAGCACTGCACCCCACGTGCACTCTGTGTCATCACGCACTCTGGTTTTCCTCCTGTCTGGCTTTCGAATCCTGAACATTCCCGAGTCCTCTCACTTGTGGCTGTCACGTGAGTTTATAAATTCACAGGAAAAATACCTATAACACTGCCCGCCTCACTGTCCACACCGCAGAGCTCGCTGTGCCCCCAGCATCCACCTGTCCACACCGCAGAGCTCGCTGTGCCCCCAGCATCCACCTGTCCACACCGCAGAGCTCGCTGTGCCCCCAGCATCCACCTGTCCACACCGCAGAGCTCGCTGTGCCCCCAGCATCCACCTGTCCACACCGCAGAGCTCGCTGTGCCCCCAGCATCCACCTGTCCACACCGCAGAGCTCGCTGTGCCCCCAGCATCCACCTGTCTACACCGCAGAGCTCGCTGTGCACCCAGCATCCACCTGTCCACGCTGCAGAGCTCGCTGTGCCCCCAGCATCCACCTGTCCACACCGCAGAGCTCGCTGTGCCCCCAGCATCCACCTGTCCACACTGCAGAGCTCGCTGTGTGCCAGCAGCCCGCCCTGACCTGGGGGTGAGGTGGTGCCCATGACCGTGGCAGTGACTCTGGGCTGTGCACCCGCTGCATGTGTAGCCTCTGGCACCAGCCTGGTAATTCCTCCCTTTTCTCACACAAAGGTGGGTGGTGATGAAGAGCGGGGGAAGCACCAAGTGTGGACCCTCAGTGAGTGTGCCCCAGTGAGGCACATACCTGGGGAAGGGCGGGTATGCGGAGTGCAGAGGGTGCATGGGCTCAGAGCAGGTGCTGGTGGGAGTGAGGATGAAGGAGAGGGTGCGGGACATGTGGGAGAGTCCCTGGCGGCCCGAGGGGGCCTGGCCCACAGTCTGGGACCCGGCCCCATGGGGAAGGCCTGGCTCCTTGTCCACAGCTGCAGCTCTGTGGGAGCTTCACCCCTGGCTGGGATCCAAGGTCCAAGTCTGTGGGTTGGGGGAACGGGCTCCCCGGTCAAAACCATCCCAGTGACTTCACAGAGCGCCCTCCACTCAGGGACCAGGGGACGGCTGTCCTGAGCTTCAAAAGTGTCCCCTCCCCCGAGCTAAACAAACCCCGGCTTCCTTCCTTGTCAATATATCATGCTTTATAGCACACGCCGTGATTACAAAGAGAGAGCCGTGCAAGGCAGGCACCCTCTGTGTGGTCTCGTAAAATAGTAATGGACGCAGAGTGGAGAGGGGCGTCCCTGCCCCCGCATGCCTGGGCCTGCTGGGTGGTGTTTGCTGTGGGCCCGACTCCGCCCTGGCTGGCCGGGTGCTCGGAGGAGAGGGCTGGAGTGTGGGGGACCTGCTCCTGGGGCAGGGCCACCAGGAGAGGAGATAGGAGTCACCACAAAGTCACAAATGCTCCTGCCATGTCCTGGGGCACTTTCTGACGGAGACCCCGGGGCTGAACGGCACTTTGCAGCATCAGGGGTCCGTGGGTGTGTTGGGGACACTTGGGCCAGACGCCTGCACTTCTGATCCCTTCACGAGCACCCCTGGGGCCAGTCGTGCCCTTGGTCACCTTTGTTCTGTCCTTTACCTGTCTGTCCAGGCCTGTGGGGTGCCTGGACACGGAGATGGCTGGTGAACAAGGACTTGCCAGTATGACCCCGAGTCCCCTCGTGTCACATCCCTCTGGGACCTGTCTCTGCAGCCGCAGGGGCTGGGCGCCTGCTTTGTCTTTGAAAACAGGCCCCCACAGCCCAGGCCCAGAGTGCGGATCTTGTGAACCTTCCTTCTAACTATGGCAAGGTTTTAAGACAGAATGCATTTTGGACGCTAAATAGACATTTCAAACATGTGTAAGAAGACCCCAAACTAAAAAACGTTCCCGGTATACTGGTGCCCGGTGCGAGGCACTGCGGAAAAACTGGCCGAGCTGGCCGGCGCAGGCCTGGAATTTCGATCTGGACGGCGGCTCGAGGCAGGAACACGACACTTTAAGTGAAATGTCTGTGGTCCGAGTCACCGTCGAAAGTGGTTATTGAACATCGTGAAAGATAGCAAATTGCGAATGAGAGGTCTTTCTCAGGCTCCACATGGCGGCACGTCGGCCCTGCTGCCGCCATCTGTGGGAAGCCAGTGACGAGAGATGGGGACTTAAATGCTTCATCAATCAATGCTTCCGCCGGGCGGCCCGCGGATTGCTGGGAAATGTGAGCCATCCATCTTGCCCATCACCTGCTCGCCACGCTCTTCAGGTATTTCCAAGTCTCCCCTCAGTTGCTCAGTTTGTCTGTTCCAGGGTTGGGGGCGCTGCCAGGGGTCCCTCAACAGCCTGGGCCTCGGCACACCCACCTGAGCAGAGCCAGGGACTGAAGGGTCCCCATCCCCAGAAACAGCAGAGCGCACAGGGCAAGGTGGATGAGCACCATCACTGGAAGGAAGACTTTAACCCCCCCAAGAGGCCTTTGCTTACCCGACTATAAAAGTCAAAGCTTGCAAAGGAGCTAATCAATCCCACAGTTTCAACACGATGGGGGTGGGGGTCTTGTATGGATTCTGAGGTTAAAGGAAAACAGGAACCACCCAGGCCCCTTGTCTTCGGTTTGTGGGCCAAGGACATGGCCTTGGGTTTTCTGGCTGCCTCTTTCCTCACCCTGAATCTGCAGCTCAGGGCAACTCCCGACAACACCTTGAGGGGGTGCTGCGCCTGCTGAGGGTGGAAGGGGTGCAGCTCGTTGATGCCACGCCGAGTGGGCTGACGCACGGGACTCGGAGGTGCGTGCTTGAAGGCAGGTGTGCCAACGTGGTTGGGGGGGCCCTGGAGGGTGGGCGCCGCCCGAGGCTCCCTCATCCAGCAATTCTTCTGGAATACTGGTGCCTGGCGCAAGGAGCAATTCTTCTGGGGATCTCAAATATGGGTGTGTGAGCCGTGAAAGGGAGGGGACCCTGGGAGGAGAGGCGATGTGGGATGAAAGGCGATTTCAGAGACGGCGCATCAGTAAACGTCTGTGGGGGCCCCCTGGCGTCCAGGCGCTGTATGGGCACAGTCTGCAGAGCTACAGGGTACGGACCTTCTGTGCAGGGGATGCGCGGGGCCAGGTGGGGACTGTGGTGGGCGTGCAGCCCTGCGCCTTGAAGGGCCGTGGGCATGTCTGCTGGTTTCTCAATGTGGTCTCCCACTCGTGTGTGTGATAGTGGCCATGCTGATATCGGGGGCGGGGGCACTATGAGCATAAATGACGCTTCTCAGCAGGGTCCTTTCTCCTGCACCGATTTTCCTAGTGCCACGTTTGCGACGGTCACAAAGTGATGATGATGCGTAACGTGTGTTTCTTTGAAGTGCTGCCAGCTCTGATGTTGGTTGTGTGGTTGGACCCTGGCTTTACGTTTTAAAGGTCAAGTTAGCAAGTATTGAGTCATCCTGCCTGGGAGCCCTTTGGGGGAGTGCGGGTGGGCCATCGATTGCTGTCAAGGTGTCCCCCTCTGACGGGGCCACTCCTAGCCCCTCCAACATTAAAGCAACCAGGACAGACCACACACGCTGGGAGACGTGGACGTAATGAGCAGGAACAGTGGCTTTCACGGCAGAGCGGAGCCCTCAGTCCCAGTCGCTCACAGAACACCCCTCAGCTACACTGAAGACGACCGAGCTTCCCTCAACGACGAGGAAACTCGACTCAGGGCAGCGAGGTCGCTTCCACGCACTGTCCACTGCGGCCGCCCTGGAAGGAGGCGTCGGCAGGGGCCGGTCCCCCAGGTTTTCCCCTCCTCTGTGCTAACGGAACACTTGGTTTCCTAGCACACTTCCCAAAGTAGCCCCTTCTCCAAACCCTGTCCCAGATCGTACTTTGGAGAAGTGACAGTAGATGACAAAAATCTGACAGCTGGAAGAAATGAATGTTTGTGCTCATTATTCTTCATTTTACCAGGGTTCAGCAGCCAACCCCACAACCGCTCATTTTAACAGCTAAATTTACAGTTTTAACTGTTTTTATGATGCCCAGCTACATCAACTTGACAAGTCTACTGTTAACATAACTGTTTAAACACTACATTTAGAGTCGAAACGTTCTCTGTCACTGAGATCGACTCATTTCAACTGCTATTTATTGTCAAAAACACTTTTTTTAAATTACAGAGTGAGGACAGTTTATGTAATTTTGAAATTAAGTCACTCAAACTGTTGGAACACATAGAAATGTTGCATTTTAAACTGCTCCTGTTAAAAAGTGGGAAACTCATGTTTTACTTTCCAGAGAAAACAATGAACTTGATTTATCGTGAGAACAGGAACTTCCAGTGTGTGTTGTGTCCCCAGAGGCCGGGGTGGGAACTGCAGCTCCGGGGACTCCCTTCCCATTGGGTGTAGCCTTCCTTTTCCTCATGGGCCCGGGAGGGAGAGTTAATTTTAAAAGTTAGCATCATTAATGAGCGGTCAGTATTAAAATTTTTGCATCATTGAAAAATGTCCACCTTTAACGCTCAGTGGTCCTGCATTTTTCATGCTGGAAGTAAGCAGTTGGGAGGACGTTTTGAACGGTGCGTTCTGAGTGTGCTCTACAAAGACGTCGGGGCACGAGCATCTTCGTTCCACGACCTGCGCACAGCTGTGTCGCATGCACAGTGGGTGTGCACCCGAGTTTAGGACTGGAGTTTCTGTCTCCCTGACCCAGGTCGCTTGCGAGTACCATGCCCCGCTCTGACAGATCTCTTCCCTTTGAAGTGCTTTTAAAATTTTGAATTACTGAATCATCATTTCCACGCGTTGGTTTCCCAGCTAGTCGATTGGCTGTCCTGATTTCATCGACTTGTGTCTTTGGGGGCGGTGCAGAGCCAGTCTCTAATGTTAACAGCGGAGAAAATGTCACTGAACGGGAATGGACGTGCGGTTAACCATCGAGGAGCTCCGGCGTTACTCGTTTCGGTTTGGAACGAGGAAAGAAGTGTGGCCCCAACTCAGGGCACCCTGAGAGGCTCGGGGAGAAGTGAAAATGGAGGGTGAGTAACCCCCAGTGTGAATTCCGGGGTCTCTGTGGACGCAGGCAATCCCGATGCTGCCACAGCGTGGCTCACACCTTGCTGGGCCTCGAGCTGGCTCAGGGGGCCCCTCGCATCACTTAGATTTTAGGGCTCAGGTGGGAGGGGGCGGGGGTATCTTCATCCCTGTCCCAGGGTCGGTCCCTCACACGAACCTCTGTGGGCACCGAGTCCAAACCAGGCCTGAGGCATGAGGATCCCACGAGAGGCCCGCGGAGGGGCAGCGAGGTCACAGCGTTAGGCAAGGGGGTGGACACATCATCCCCAGCCTGGGGCCGAGCTCCCTGCGAAGAGGACACACAGGCCCGCAAGGGGACAGGAGAGGAGACAATGGTAGTTTCCGAAGCTCCCAGGGGGCAAAACGGAGAGACTTTTCAAAATAAAAGTAAGCTTTTAAGGACAAGCCATTAATTAACTATTTTTTTAAATTGAAGAGTAGAGAAATGAGGTTTGCATGAGCAGCGTTTGGGGGCCACTTTGGGAATGTCCCTGAAATGAAGTGTGTCACACAGCTGGACGCGAGAGTTCCCGGGGACACGCGTTTGAAATGTGCATGTGGTGACACATCCCCAGCTGGGACCAGGTTTACTGTTAAAACCAACCCACCGAGCCACCGAGCCACCGAGCCACTGGCCCAGGATGCCATGCGTGTTTAGCCACAGGTGCGCCCGCCTGTGCAGACGCAGGCCCAGGTGAGTGTCCGCCAACGCAAACGGGACAAGGACGGTCCCTGTCACTCCAGAGGCCTCAGGCAGTCTGCTCTGGGAGTGCTGATACTCTCCTCAAGCCCCCGCCACCGCCACCGCGACGCTCCCGAGTCCTGCAGTCCTCACCCCCTGGGGCGTTCTCCTCCTGTCCTCCGCCCTTGAGCGCAGTGGGCTCGCCCTGGATGAGGACCCGGGCGTGGGTCCTGCGAGCTGGCAGAGCTCACCGTGTCCCTGTGACGGCTGCATCGCCCAGGGGACGGAGCTATGCCTGCTTGGGGAGACTGCGAGAGGCTTTTCCACACCAGTCTGCTCTTCTTCCTTGTAACCGTGAGACCCGAGCCGGGACCACCCACGCGGTCCTGCTCCTGCTCACTCCCAGGGCCCAGACACGACCCTTCAGCACCCAGAGCGACTGTCCTCGTCCGGGCGACTTCGCTGGGACACAGGCAGACGCGGCCACGTCCTTGCAGCCCGGAGAGGGCCTGTCCCCTGCCCTGCGGACTCTCTGCCCCGTCCACTCCTCACGTGTGACCGCGGTGTTCGCTGTCACAGCGCCTGGCCGCGTGAAACCCACAGGTAAGCCCAAGGCGTGGGTCTATTTCTGAACAAGTGCGGGATCGTCACAAACTTTCAAATTCAAACTCAAACAAAGCAACCTCGCTAAATATTTCAGTGCGCCCACCTGTTCCAATTAGCCACCACAATGGGGCTGCCGTGCAGGCCTCGGTCTTCCTCTGCTTCCTCGGTTATTGTTCTGGCTTAACAATGGAGGCACGTTAATAAAACCCAATTGAAGACAAGGGGGCGCCGTTTGGGGGGGGTTCAGATAGAATGTCTGCTCATGAATAATTAGCGCGAAGAACATCAGTGTTTGGGAAGGAGTTTGAAGATGCGTCTGCAGCGCCCACGTCTCCAGGGCCGCCCCTGCGACCCTCCTCCCTCCACGGGGGGCCATTGTCTGAGCCGAGTTTGAAACAGGAGCTCAAAACACTGCCACGGACAGACTCAGATGAACACGTCAGCCCACGTTTATGTTTTGCTTCACATTCTTGCAGACGTGGCTCACATTTCTCAACTCGCAAACCATCGCTACCCAGTCGTTCTGGTGACCCGGCCAACCCCAGGCCACCCCTGTCCCCAGTCCCTCGGCCGCGGTCACACTCCTGGCTGTGACAAGCTGGTCAGTGCAAACAATGGAGTTGGCTGGAGGGCATCGACCCCCCAAGGGAAGAGTGGGATCGGGATTTTGGCAATGTCAAGCAGACCCCATGTGGCGCTGCTCTGAGGGGGCGCCCTCCGCAAACGCTCATGGAACTAGCTGACCACTTACACCACGTTCAGCAAGAGCCGGCGCTGATCTGCGGCTCCCTGGTTGGGCCGCACTGCAGCTTTCCCTTTAACAGGTTTCCAAAGTGTTGCCCACAGCGGTGGCTCCATCGCGGGCGTCCAGAAATGCTTTCCCCACGCATGAGCATCACGCATGAGCATTCCCACGTAGGTGCTGGCGGAAGGAGCAGAGGCCTGGGTTCCCCGCTCACCTCAGGCAGCCCGAGAGCTGGCGGTGTGGTTGGAAGAGCCGCGTTCCGGGTGCACGGGTTTTCCACGTGCACCGTGTGCTCCTGAGGTCTCTCATCTGAGGTCACCGCACACACGTCCAGCGCGGGAGCGCTGTCTCTGCAAGGTGGCCTCAGGGTCCTGCCCACAAAGCCCGTCTTCTCAGCTGGTCGTCTCGACCCTCCTGAAGAACTTAGCCTGGCTCCCCAGATGGGAGGGGAGACTGCACCACAGCCGGTGCGTCCTTCGCCCAGATACCTGCTCCACGAGCATCTGGCCTTCCGCCCCAGCCCTGCGCTCGCACCTGTACCCTCAGGTCCCGTACAAGGGCAAGGCTGCCGGGTGGCCCTGCTCTCTGTCCTGCAGGTGTCTCTCAGGCTGACGGGTGTTCTGGGAGAGGGGCAACGCCAGGCCACTACTGAGGGAGGTCCCTGCCTCCTGCGCGTCAACCCAGGCGTGCGGTGAGAGCTGGGGCCCCAAGTGGCTGTGTGCCGGCGCTTCCCCCGCTGAACAGAAAGAGTGTGGAGCAGGACAGGGGCGGGTGCTGTGAGCTCCGAGTCAGGGGTCCAGGCCTCCATGTCACTCACTCACTCATTCATTCATTCACTCATTCATCACTCCTTCATTCCCTCATTCATTCATTACTCATTCATTGACTCACTCATTCACTAACTCATTTATTTACTCACTCACTCATTCATCCATTCATTCATTACTCCATTCATTCACTCATTCATTACTCCTTCACTCACTCATTCGCTCACTCATTCACTCACTTATTCATTCATCCACGCATTCATTGACTCACTCATTCACTCTCTCACTCATTTGAGGTGATTAATTTCAAGTGTGAGGATGGTGCAGTCATCACACTCAGTGAACACGACGGAGTGAGTCAGTGCACCAGGACACTCGTATGGATTCAGACGACACGGGAAATCATTAGACAGGAAGACCAACTACAGACCACAGCCACTCCGATGTTACTTTGAAAACGATTTTTGTTTTGAAGACAAGACCCTGATCTGGGGGCTCACAGAACTGCACAGCAGTGAACGTGGAAGGTGAGGGAGTTCGGTAAACTCCCTTCCTCAGCCTCTCGGACGTGAGCATCTTCTGTGGCTGGGAGACAGGCTCCGGGGAGGGACTGTCACAATGCGTGTGTATTGGGCCTGTCCGAGCCCCGGGCCGGCTCGAGTGCAGGCTGGCTTGCTCTCCTCGGGGCCCCCTTTAGGTTCTGTGACTCAGATAATAACAAGAAATGATCGTTCACAAGGAACCCTATTTTTCCTAAGTGGAAATTTCTGCACAGACTGAGCAGCTTGTTTGAAGTGGAGGGTGTTACTGTTATTCTATGAAATCACGTGTTATACAAAGTAGAAAAGAGAAGACTTCTGTAAGGTGTGTTTTGACAGCAATTGATCTATAAAAGTCAAGTTCTATGTGTCATCAAGATGGCTTTCTCTGTGCTAGTTTTATTAGCCAAGGAGGAGTTCCCAGGGTCTGTTGGGAAGCAGACTTTCGTGGAGGGGGAAGGTGACGCCCGGCTGCCCAGAGTGAACAGACCCGTCTGCCTCCTCTCCATCCCTTCTGCTTTCGGTCTTCGCTGTCCGGTGCCTGGAAGTGGACACACTTCGGCAGATGCTGACTATTATTAGCGCCTTTTTTTTTTTTTTGCTTGAAACGCACAATGATACCTCGGAGATATTACAGGTGTGGTTCCAGACCACTGGAGTAAAGCCAATATCGCAACAAAGTGAGTTGTGTGAACCCTTGCGTATCCTGCTGCATGTGAAAGCTACGTCTACAGTCTGTTAGGTGTGCTATAGAGTCACATCTACACTAGCAATGCACACACCTTAGGGAAAAGCACTCTAGGGCTAAAAATTGCTCCACGTATCTGAGGCATCAGTGAGCCACCCTTTTGCAGGGTCTTCCCTTCACCTTGTAGACATCACAGTGTGGGAGGGTGCAGCTCAGGGAAGCAGGACAGAGAGCAGTGTGCCGGGAAGCCACACGCTGGCAGCCTGCGCTTTCCCGGCAGAGAACCGAGTGGTGCCGAGGGACTTTGCAGTGCAGGACCAACATCGCCAACACCCCACGCCCATCCACATGCATCACCCCGAAAGGAACCTGCTCCTCCAGCATCGGTCACGCCCCACTTCGATGCCTGCAAATTCACCATTTTCTTCTGGAAACTAGGCTGAACTTGCTTACTGATGCTGATAGTTTTCTTTCTCACGTGGATGCCTTTTGTGATTATTTTTTTCTTGCCTAAATGCCCTGGTGAGAAATGCCCCGGGAGCCCACCCCTGACCCATCACTGCACAGGGGCCGGGATGACCCAGACACGGGACGGCTCTGGGACGGGGACGGAGTCGACCCCCCACTCCCACGGCAGCCTTGCCAGCAGCCATCACGTGGCTGCAAGTGTTGGCCACGGCACTCTGCAGGGGCAGCGGAAACTCTGGACACTTGGCCAGCCTCCCCAGGAAGCTCTGAGGGTACCCACCCATCTCAAACACAGCGGCCACCGGACTGGGCTGGGCCGTGCAGCGTCCCTTCACACGGCCACCGCTCTGGCTGGGACACGCTCGAGCTCTCGGGTGGCTGCACGGATTCTGATTTAGGAAACTCACTCTCTCTTCCTGAAATACCCCAATTCAAGGATGCCTTTTGTAACAACATTCTTCAGTCCAGCTGGGGCTGACAAACTCTCCTCGGCTCTCCTTTGCCCTTATGGTGAAAAGTCTCTGATCTCGTCTTCGTGCCTTTATCGGGCTGTTCACCAAAACCACCGTGTGCCCACTCGATGCTGGTGGTTGTGGGTTCTTTCCAGACACGGTTGGTTGTGCAGAAGGGTTCTGAGGCGTCACTGTGGGCTCATGGACGCAGGGAACTGGGGGGCGGACGATGGGCTTTTGTCCACACGACCTCTCAGCTAAAGCCGCCCCGGGGGCCTCGGCCAGCCAAGGGTGTGGAGTTAGATTTCGCTCTGTTCTCGGGTCGGGTGGCGCATCCTCAGGCAACAGGCAACAGGCACCAAGGCTCAGTCGTTCCCCATCCTTGGCCAGGGCCAGGTCCTGCAGCCCCGAATTAATGGCATCCTCTCTGTCTCTGCTCTGAGGCCCATAACAGCTGGCGGCTTAGCAGCCTCCCACTCAAATTGTCTGGGAAGGCCTGAGCTTCACCACCTAACAAAGTTTTCAACTGCCAAACCCTGTCAGGCATGTGCGGAGTGGCCCTTTAAGTTGGGTGTGAGATTGGGAGATGGCTCTCAGTCTGACCCTCAAGTCTGTCCCCTCCAGGGCGCTGGGGGACGGTGCTTCCTTTTCCAAGTGGGGACCGGCCAGGAGAGGGCTGCAGGTCCTGCAGAGGCCCTGCGCCCACACACCAGTGCCTGGTCCCGTGACCGGTGGGGGAGCGTGAGGCCCGGGCCATCTGGCCCCACAGGAGGGCGGGCGTGTGACGTCCAGACGCGGGTATCCTGTACGTGCCCATTGTGTCTCTCCCAGGGTCTGACTTTAATTTGGGTAATATTCCCGTTAATAATAACATCTAATTACAACATCCATTAAAAGTTAGTAACATTAATTTAACAGGGAGAAAAGCTAATAGAGTTCTGAGAGTGATATTGGCATTTTTCCATTAAATTAATGTTACAAACTTTTAACAGGATGTCTTAAATAGGCATCGTTAGTGTTGGGAATATTGAACGAATTAAATTCAGGCCTGTAACATGAGGTGGGAGCCCATTTAGGAATCCGAGAAAAGGTGTCTGTTGGGCTCTTTCATCCCCCGAAGCATTCGGCAGGAAGCTGCAAGGCGCCTGCATCCCAGGGCTTCTGGAAAATTCCGCACGGCCACAACAAGCTCCTCGGGCCTGCAGCTCCGTGTGTGGTGCCTGAGCAGGCAGACGGGCCTGGGGGCTGTCACACTGCCACCTCCACAGCCTGAAACTGCTCTCTGACTCTCCCCGTGTCCCCGTATCCTGGTCCCCTGGGGTATGGGAACAAGGTGTGGGAAGAGTGTGGGAGCACAGGCTCGAAGACCCAAAATCATTCTTTGTTTTGGAACAATTTTCTTCTTTGGAAACCTCACTACCCGCAGAATCCGCCCCGTGCCCGGTGGTCTAACCGTCTAGCAGCGGCTTCAAAAGAAATGTGACCTGTGACCCCTGAGAAGGGTTGTCAGCGAGGGACCGGCCTCACTGACGGGAGAATTGGCATAAAGCCGAGAGGAAAAGCTCCCGGTGCAAGAACAGGGAGCCGGGCGGGGATGTGACCTGCAGCAACTCCGTGGGGAAGACACAGATGAAACACGCGTGCCTTTTTTAGTTCAATCATGCAATCAACATGTTCTGCATTTTTCGTTCAGGCTCATCTAAATCGAACTTTCTTTTAAAATGCGCAGCCGGGAATGACCATCTGTCTGTCCATCCGTACACTGCAGTGCGGCACTGCAGTTGGGAATGGGTGCCCTGTCTTCCGTCTTCCTGCCTGGCGACTGTCAGCCACGTGACAGAAGAAAGATCGCGTCTGGGGCGGCGACTGCGCAGGGGAGCCCGGACTGAGGAACCGGGTACAGAGACAGTGAGCGGGTTGCAGTCACACCGTGTGTGACTCTGAGTCACGTCGGTGTGCATGTTGACACTGAGTGTGACACGTGTGCTGTACACAAAGGTGGAGGAAGGGATCTCGCCCCAGATCTAAACTGCGGCACGGACAGGAATGGGAGCCTCTTCCCGGTCTCTCATCCCTCAGGACGGCGAGGTGAGTTTTGTTTACCGGGTGGGACGCGGCTGATCGGTGCAATGTAAAATGCGAATCCACGCGACGCCGACACAGACCTGCACGCGTGTGCGTGTTGTTGTGCGGTCAGTGGCGGTGGAGCCTGCGTGTGCGGTGCAGAGCTGGTCGGGTGGGAATTAAAGGAGAACCGAGTGGAATCATCGCACTCACCTTACAGGAGAAACCCCATAAACTCTGCCAGCGGCCCACTCATAACAAATGATTGACTTTCCTTCAGAACGGCAACGCTATAGATTTTGGTGATATGACTTATTGATTATTGCTCTAAGTGCCGTCAGCGGTATTGATAGACAGAAGACACACGAAGCCCCACGGCGCGTGGTTCCCTGGGCCACCCTGGCACTGGCTCACCTGGCTCCGCTCGGTGCTGAGACTCTCATTCAATCTGGTTGCAGGGAGCAGACCCTGCTCTCCACGAAAGTGAGTTAATTAGAAGCCGGTTTTATGCTCTCCCCGGGTTTCATTGCGCTCTGCACACCTCTGGGGCGGCTATTAGAAACTGGCCCTCCCGCGCCCCACCCCCCCGGGTGCATGAGGAGGGCTGTCCTCTGAGCAGTGGTCTTAGCAAGGTCATCCCGAGTCCCTGGGGTTGAGGCTGGAGGACGAAGACAGCTCAGAGCCCCACAGACCAGCCCCAGCTGTCACGGGGCTTGCTTCCTGCATGCGAGGGCTCAGGAGGGAGGGGTTGGCAGTGAGGACCCCAGGGCCACAAGCAGACGGAGAGACCAGCAGGCTTTGCGACCTGGGTCCCCCTGAGGGGCAGTCCAAGTTTGATCTCATGGTGGCCGACACCGCCGTTCCTGCCAGGCCAGCTTCCCTGTGGCTTTGGCAGGAAGAGCAGATCTCTGGGTGAAGTGTTGTTGGAATCCCGTAGGGCAGTGGGGTCTGAATGTACCAGAATTTGCTTCACATGGACACCGGGTGGAGACCAGAGGGCGAGATGAAGTCTGATACTCACGGTGCAGATCCCGACCGTCCTCATTCATTCCCGTGCCTGCCTTCCCCCACTGCCAACCGCTGCCCTCCTCTTACCTGTGTGTCTGTCCGCCCGCTCCTCCTGAGCTTGGGCCCACGGTGTCTGGGCCCTGGTCTCCAAGGTGACCCACGCGTCCTGCTCGCTGCAGTCACTTCCTGCAGGTGGACACCCCGGCCCCATCGCTACAGCGGACCTTCCTTAGAGCGTCTGCAGCCGGGTTGTGCAGCTCGGCCGTCTGTTCTGTTTGCGGGGTGAGCTCGGCTCTCCTCACGAGGCCCCTAATCCTCTGAGTCCAGGACACGGTCAGTGACATCCCTTCAGGTCTCTCGCGGTGCCTGGTAGAGTGTGAAGGGCGCAGTGGGCAGTTCAGACACTTGTTGGCTGGTTGCTAACGTGTGTACTCACCGGAGCCCATACTGACGGAGCCTGATGAAGTGATTGCTGGTGGCGATGCCATCGTCTTGTGAGACAAAGGGTCCTCTCAGGCCACGTACTGGCGTGTGCGCACGTGTGTAAACCTTGCTTCTGTGTGTCCATCAGAACACGGTAGGTAGAGTGATGGATGAAGCGACGTAAAAGCAGAAAAGAGGGAAATGGAGGAATCGAAGCAGTAATAGTCGGGGCTGGCCAGGTGGGGCGAGTGTCTGCTGTCAGGCACGCAAGAGTGTGTCCCACGGAACTGCAGGAAAGGAGCCTCAGAGTCGGCTTTCCCAGGGCCCTCAGGGGCCTGGAGGCCGTGAAGGAGCGAGCGGGGAGGGACAGATGGACACGCTGCCTCCGCAGAGCCTGCCAACCACGGGGAGGAGAGGCGTGGTACCAATAGGCAGCCCGAGAAGCAGAAAGCTCGTGGACTCCGCCCAAACTTCCTGTTCTTTACTCTCAGCCCCTCCCATCAGGAAGCAAGTAGGCTTCTTCTCCGTTAAGAAATTTATTTATGAGGGTCCGAGTGAGAGATCGGGGTCCCCGTGAGCCACTTCTCTCCGCTGGAAAGACCCTGGCTGTCGTGGGGACGTCCCTGACTGTGGGTTCCATCCCTGAGTGTATCCGATGCTGGGCTTGGCTCTCTGGGGTGGTTATTAGCAGTATTAGTACAACCTCTCCCCTCACTATGGGTCTATTCGAACTTCCAGCGTCCTCTGGAGCCTTCTGCGTCTTTCTAGGATTATTTTTAAATCTCATGTAGGTATGTCATTACAACTTTTTGACATACAATCTGTTTATAGAATTTCCTTTATTTATTTATGTGAGGTAAGCAGTAATGCTCATTTTTTTCATTCCTGAGTTTAGGAATTTAAGTTTTTTCCATTTTCTTGGCCAGACTACCTAAACATTTGTCAATTCTGTTGATCTTTTCAAAGAATTGTTTTATGTTTTGGTTTTCCGTCATCTTTCTATTCCCTGTTTTATTTATTTCCCTCTTATCTTTATTATGTCCTTCCTTCTGCTTGCTTGAGGTTTATTTTACCCTTTTTAAGGTAGTTTCTGAAGGTGAATGATTCAGTTGTTGAGATAATTTTTAAATGCAGGCATTTATAGCTGTAAACTTTTGATCGCCATTTCCACTGAATCTTATACATTTTGGTACATTGTGTTTTTATTTCCCCTTCATTCAAAGGGTTTCCTAGTGAACAACCTGATTTTTTCTTTGGCCCATTTGGTTATTGGGAAGCATGCTGTTTATTTCCTTGCATTGTAAATTTCCCAAATTTGTTGGTTTTGATTTCTAATTTTATTCAATTTTTCTCAAAGGACGCACTTGTATAATTTCAATTCTTTTCCATTAATTGAGGCTGTGTGGTGGCCTCCCACTTGGTCTGTCTAGGAAAGCGTTCCATGTGAACACGAGAAGGGTGTGCGCCCTGCTTTTGGGGGGTGTCCTGTTTGTGGGTGTACTAGGTGTGACAGACGTCTGGTCCTGTCTTCCGTTTCCTTGTTGGTCTTCCGTCTTCTTGTCGTGCACATACTGAGTGTCGGGCTCTGAGGTCTCCAGCTACTGTGTTTTAAATGACCGTCTCTCCCGCAAATTCTTCCAGTCTTTGCTTCACAGCTTCTGGGACTCTGTTTTAGGTGCACGTGTATGTTTATAACTGTTACGCCTCTTTTCTGACTGGCAGTGATTATACAACGTCTTTCTTGGCCTCTAGGAGCAAGAACTGTCTTCAGGTCCAGTGTGTCTGATGTTTGGAGGGTCTCAGCTTTCTCCCTTTCGTTCACTGTGTGCACTGCATCTCCTCTCCACCCTCTCCGTTCAGTGTGTTTGTGTCTTCGATCCGAGGCGTCTCCTGCAGACAGCACACAGTTGCGAGCTGATTTTTAACCCGCCCCGCCCGTCCCTGCCCTTTAACCGGAGAGCTTTACCCATTCACTGTAAGCCGACCACTGCTAAGTTCGGATGGGTGCCTGCCATTCTGCTATTTGTCTCCTGCTCATCTTGTCTAGTTTAGGTCAATACCAACTGAAATTTTTAATTGTTGAAATTAAGTTGGTAGTTAACCTTCACTGTTTTAACATATTTTTATTTGTTAAAATGTGAGTTTTAACCCCAAGGTCACCCAGTAAGGAACTAACTGAACACAGACTGAAAGAAAAGGCCAGGGAATGAAACTGGCCCACCGGACACACCTGACCTCCAAGGAGGCGGCGCAGCGGGGACAGGAGAACAAAACTCGGGGGCCAGCACGCCCCGAACAAACGCACTCTCAGGGGCCCCGGGGCCCCTGCTCCCCCACCCCCCGGTAGCTCCATTGCTCCTCTCTTCCGTGTCCCGTTATTTTTATGCAGGCCGCATCCTTCCACAGATGTGCGCCCACCCGCATGTTCCTAATTGCTGCTCCACTCAATTGTCTTTTAACTCAGGGGAGAAAAAGCATTACAGACGGACACCCACAGACGCCCCATGGAGAAGGCACCCAAGGATGGCCTGGCCGCGGGGCCTTGTGCCCCGACTGGGCAGGGGTGCAGCTCTCGGGAACCAGATGGAGGCTCTGCAGGGTGGCCCCTCCTTGGCTGCTGCCCACCAGGTCACTGCGTCCACCAGGATCACAGGGGGCTGTGGAGCTGGGGGGAGGGAGCGTGGGGGGACTGTGGGAGCAGGACCAGGTGAGAAGCCAGATTCTCTGCTGTCAGCAGGGTGCAGCCGCCTCCCCTGGGCCGACGCTTCCTGGGGTCCTGCAGACTTGGGTGAGTCACCACTTCTGAGGACGTGGGTTCCAACCATATCTTCCAGGTTTCTCATTGCTTTTACCAACAAGAGCGTTTCGAAGGTCCTTCCTCTCCCTGTCACCGAGGTCACAGTCCTGTGGTCTGGCCGTGGCTGACCCACGACCCCGGCACCAGGAGGGAGCACAGGACCCAGCAGGGACGGGGCATGTCACAGCAAAGGGCTGAGACATGGGCGTCCAGGCTGAGTGGCGTGTGAGCCCTGGGCCCTGGCAAAGCTCTCGGGAGGCAGGGGTCCCTTCTGCTGCAGAGTTGAGCTGATGAAGCGTATGCATCCAGGGACCAAGAAGATGCAGCCTGGAAGGAAGGCAGCACCAGGTCAGACCTGCAGAGGGGCCCCCTGCAGCCCTGAGCCGTGGGTGCTGCTGGGCCTGGGGTTCCAGCACCCGGAGGGGCCTCAGCTGCACCGTGGGGCCTAGGTGTGGTGTGGCAGCGGGCAGGGACAGCTCACTCTGTGACTGGTTCCCGGTCACCCTGCTCTGGTTGACATTCACGCCCCAGCTCGCCCCCCAGTGTGGGGAGGTCGGGATCCCGGGGACAGGCCTGTGGAGCTCTGGCTGGGATTCTCCTTCTGCCTGCTCCTGGGCTCAGGTCCACGCTAAGGCAGATTGGCCGAGAACGATCGCACATCCGCGTCGACGTCCGCACCCCTTATTCATCACTTCCCCCGGAGATGAGGGACACGCGAGCTTTCCCGTGTCCTGATCTCCAGACGGCCTGGGCTACGGGCCCGACTCCCCGAAAGACAAACCCCTTCCCGAGCGTCCGAGGTCCATGCACCTGAGGTCCAGCCCCAACGCTGCATCCTGAGTAAGCATCCTGAGCAGCAAGGGCCCCAGGCCTGTCTCCGTGGGCTTGGGTCGCGTGTGGGACTTTTACTGTGGGAGGGCAGAGCCCGGGCAAAGGTTATGGCTTCAGTAAGTCCTCCTAACAGGCTGCAGCCACGGCGCTCTTTAGATTATCCGAGTAATCTTCCCCCTAATGCTTTGTTCAGTTGTTTACGTTCAGGGGGGCTGTTGTTTTTATTACCTGACCGAGCTGTGTGGCCTCTTTGTAGAGCGGTTGAAAGACTAATTTTGGAACAAACAGCGAGGGGAATGGATTCTGTGTTCACTGACATGTAAGTAAACGCTGGTTGTCCCGACCGACTCGCTGCCAGCGTCCCCTTGTGTAGAACTTTTACGGCAAGAGCCGGGGAGGGCCCTGCCGGAGGGTGACCCTCATATGGAAAGGCCCAAATAAACGAATTTCTGAGGGCTCCGCAAGGGACGCGCTTTCAGGGGGTAGCCTGGGCACCGAGAGACACAGTCACTAAGGGACAGGAAGCATGTGTTCAGATCCCATTGCAGGTTTCCCACGATGTCTTCGTGAGAGCCTGTGACAGGGCACGTGAGGTGCTGCGGGTGCTGCGTGGGTGCCCTGACTGCTTGCACACGCAGACTCATGGGTGCACGTCGCGGGAGGGGGCTTGCTGGAAACTGTCTTCACTCTAAAGAAGGAGCAAAACCCTCCGTGACAAATGTTTAGGTGACAATCTCACGAGAGCCTACAGGTTGTTTTCAAATCTTTCTTCTGTTATGTAACATTGTTACTTCGAAAAAATTTATCACTGTTGGATTTTTTTTTTAATTTAAAGGAAATGTTGGCTTGTGTGTGTCTTTAGAGCACAGAGTCTTCATCGGTTGCTGGCGGGCGTGTCCTACCTACAGTCCGCTCTGCGCCCTGTGTCTGGCTGGGGAGGGGCCTGGGGGGCCAGGTGGGGCACCTATAGTGGGCCGTGCCTATTGCCTGGAAGAACTGTCTGTTCGCTCGGACACACGCCCTGAAAACCCCCATGCCGGTGACCAAGCTTCCTGCCACTCCTCTCCGGGACAATACAGGCTTCACCCCTGAGATGAAAAGGCAGGAGGCGCCGGCTAAGACCCACAGCCCGAGAGCCTGAGCCTGCAGCCACAGGGCTCGGAGCCGCTCTGAGGCGCCCGTGTTCAATCTGCCCACCCCCCTGAGTGCTGTTCCTCTCCCCTGTGAGCATCAACCTGGAGTTACTGACCTGATATTTGACCCCTGGCCTCTGGGGTCAGCAGTGCACTGACCAGGCCGTGTGAGCCGAGACCTCTCAGGTGGTCTTTGCGCCCACCGGCTCATCAGTCAGGTGCAGAGTAGCTGGACCAGCGTGGAGCGGAGCTGCCACGGCCAGCTCCGAAGTGGACAGCGGGTCCACATGCCTGTCCAGGTTGCAGCCTTTCTTGTTTTAAAGAAAATGTGAGCCCTTCGCAGTCTGGAGGCCCATCCCAGGCCTGCTCCTGGGACAAATTGGATGTGGCCCCCCGGTCCTCTGCCCACCCGTATGCACCCATCCCGCCGGAAGGCTCCCGGGCCCTGAAGTAATGAGGATGGGGTGAGGGTCTGGCTAGTCCAGGCTCGTCATTGCTGAGAAAGGACGAGAGGCCTTCAGAGTGTGTGTGCCGCCCGACGAGAGCATGGACGGCGGGCCGACACGGCTCCTCTCGGGGCCACGGAGAGTTTCGGAGGAAGAGCCACGTGGGACGCAGAGGGCTGGCTGACACCTCCACACAGCATCCAGCCCCGGGAGCCGCCTCCCCGAAAACCTCAGCGGCCATTCCCAAATGTCAGTCCCTCCGGTGGGCCTTTGTCACTCAGAGTGCTCATGGCCTCGCTGAGGACAGGGAGCTGTGGCTGGCAGCGGAAAGAGGAATCGCTTTGTTCCTCTCCACGGGGCGAGCGGAACTGACAGCCTCCGCCACCCGCAGGGAGTCGTAATTAGAAACGCAAGCTGCGTGAGGCTGAGCGCCCCAGCGGACTCCTGGCAGCGCCGGTGACTCCGCGACACCCGTCACTCACGCAGTGCACGTGTATCCCTGGCACAGGCCCGCCCGCCCGCTGCCAGCGCCCTCCTGCGGAGTCGGCGGCTCAGAGGCAGTTCTGGAAGTCACTACAAACTGCCCTCTTTCTCGTGGGGAAAGACACTCATCTCGACTCGTCCTCGAAATCTTTGCTTTTTAGGGTTAGACTCGCCTTGGGTTTTATGATCAAAGCAAAAGGTGTACAACACTAAGGACGGGCACAGACTGGCACGGGGTGGTGGGAGGGCTACGAACCAGGCCGCAGGTGGCCCGGTGTATGCCACCCTGCGGCCTGCACACGGCTGGTGACTGGGACCAGCTGGGCTCACTGACACGTGGCTGGAAACGTGACGGCCGCGTGTGACACTTCGACAGTTCTGAGACTCGCAGGCGTGTGCGCACGCCCCCGCGTGCTTCTGCGGTCTGACACATGGCCTTCGGGAGAAATTCTAGTTCATCGTGACTTTTTAAATGGTAGGTTCAGGAAAAGTTCTAGATTCTTTTTCACGAGAATTATGCGACTGGACGCAGAGCTTTATAAAATGATGCATTTTGAGCATGTATTTGAAAACCCTAAATTTTGTCAAAACAGCTCTTCGGGGGACAGTTGCTAGGGCAGCAAACCACATATTGGCTGAGGTCAGTGAGGCTTCGAGAAGGACACTAACAAGGGAAATGGGGACAGACTCAGGGGAGAGCAGGGTGACAGCTATGGGGTGGGAGGTGTGGGGGGAGGGACTGAGCAAGAAGGAAGAAGGGCTCATGGGCACGGACCACAGTGTGGGGATTTCGGAAGGAGGGGGTGTGAGGGGACTAAATGGTAATGAAAAAAATTACAATAAAGATAAAATTTAAAAAAAAAGACAGTGGAAAGAATATGCCGAGGTTATTACTGGCCTTCAAAGTCACCTTAGGGTTTGAGCCTTTGGTCCTGTGCTGGGTCCCCAGAGACACAAGGACTCTGCTCCTGGGTCCCTGGGACCAGCCTCTCTCGGGGGCTGGGCCACCCCTGAGCCGTGTGTCCTTTGTCCGAGTGCAGCCCGAGGCTTCTCTGTCTCCCCAGTGGCTTGTCACTGCAGCATCTGTGTCAGCGTTGGCCCCGTGGTCCTGCAAAGCCCTCACTGCGCGGGGAGGGGGACTCTCCCCGGGGAAGGCGGGTGCCTCCTGCCCGCGGCAGCACCGGTATTTTCGGGGTGCGTTAACCACCAAGTCTCCTGCGTTTGCCGAGGGATGTGGAAAACTGCAGCTTGTAAGTGGGGAGAGCTTCTTATTCTTTCGTTAACAAGCGTATTCCAGAAAAACACACTAGCGAGAAGGGTTTCAACTCTCCTTTCACAGAGGGCAGGACAGTGTGGTTGGGACACCAGGCTGGTGACCGGCAGACAGCAGTGACAAGGACAACACGCGGGAATGTTCAGAGCGGGTGGCAGGGTTGCCAGGGAGACCAGTCTGGCTTCTCCTCCGGCTTTTCCTGTGACCCAAGTGAGATGCTGAACTCTCTGCACTTCCGCTGCCTGACCGTTAAGGCCGGTGCTCACCCCAGCACCCTGCTCTTCCTCGGAGACCCACGGAGCCACGTTGTCACCCTGCTGTGCAGACAGACGGATCGAGGCCCAGAGCAGTGACGCGCTGACAGTGACGCAGCTGCTGTCAGGCGGGGCCACACCCACATCCAGATGAGGCTAAGATGAGGCCAGGGGCCTCATCTCAGTTTAGCCATCTGCAGAGACTAAAGGTCATGTTCAGCCTCTGCAGTGACCAGACCCGCCTCCTGCGCTCCTGCCACCAGTACATGGCCCCTCCGTCAGACCGTTGTCCCCCCGTCCCGACTCTGTCTGGCGCAGGGCGTCTCAGAGCAGCACGGGGTGTGTGTCAGCTGCTCAGTGGTGGCCGACAGTGCACAGACAGACAGAGCGAGCTGGGGGCAGGCCGGACGTCACCTGTGAGGAGCTCCATCGCACTGTTTAAACCGGGTCTCCGTGTTGTGTACAAATAGGTGCCTGTGGCTTGTCACTGCGGGAAGAGGGAAAATGCAGCACATGTCACACTGACCGTAGACGTTCAGGAAGGCCTGGGACACGGGCTCCCTGTGGGTGAGCACAGGACTGTCCCTGCCCGGCCGAGGGAGGCAGGAGAGAGCTCATACCCTGCCTGCTGGCCGTGTGGGTATAGCTGCCCTCAGCACGCCCGTCACCTGACAGCCAATCACCATCGTCCGTTGTCACTGGGGACTTTCACTCAGTCATCCAGCACTTGTGCCTGGTGTCCCACAGCCTCTGTGCAGCCTCGCCATCCCTGCGCCCCCGACCCCGTGACGCACCACATCGGCCAGTGTTGGAAGCTGACAGGTGCTGAGCTCCTGCCTGTGCCCTCTGGGTGTGCACAGCGCCTCCACGTGGAGACCTGAAGCTCTCACACCCGGCACATGTGCATACTCATTGATTTTCTTTGTCGCTTTTCTGCTTTCCATCTTGCTGGTTCCTGCACTTTACTAGTTCCTCACCGCAGTTTGCTTTGGTTCCGCTTCCTCTTCTTTTCCTAGTTCTGGAAAAGAGGTTGGAATTTAGATGATTGATTTGTGACTTTTTCTCTCTTCTAATGGGAGTATTTCAGTGCTATTAATGTTCCTCGTGGTGCTGCTTTGACCGCACCCCCGTGTTCTCAGTCATCACACTCTCGTTTCCATGCAGTTGTCTGAGGCAGGCACGTTTAAGATCGTAGTTTCTTCCCAGTGGATTCATCCTTTACCGTAACGTGATATCCCTCTTTGTTTGTAAATTTTCCCTCAGATGCACACTTTATATGATTTTATATAACCAGTCGTATTTTTATAAGTTAATATCTTTTTCTGTCCTTTTACTTAAAAACTTCCTATGCTGTGTCTTCAGCGAGTATCGTGTAAGCAGACTGTTTCCTGATGGAGGTACGTTTCTCCTGGAGCCTGTCCTCCAGTCTCCGTCCTTCATTGGCGCATCTAGACCATTCGCACGCGTGGTCAGCGATGACATGGCTACGTCCAGACACACTTCCGCCACGTCATCACCTGTGTCCTTTTACACCTGCTTCTCATTCTGCTGGCGTTCTCTCCCTGCGGGCTCCTCGGACACGTTACAGGATGTATCTGGAGTATTTGGACGTGTTGCTCTGTGTGGCTTTCAGGGCTGCTCTGGACATTGGGATACACACATGCATGTCATTACCGTGTACTGGCAGCTCAGCACCGCGGGTGAGGGGCAGAACCATCACATCCAATGAGGCCCCATCGCCCTCCCCACTTCTGAAACCTAAAGGTCACGGCATCTCCCCCGTACGCACGGAACACCTCTCTGTTGGTTGGTAATATTATTTTTGGTTCAGCCATCAAATCTGAAATCCACAGGCAGGCATTCTATATTTACCTCGATTTTTACTCTTGTCAGTGGTTACCTTTTTTCCCCTGAGGTTCCAAGCTTCCTTCTCTGATCATTCCTTTAAATTCAGAGGCTTGGTTTTGCTACCTTTCTCTCTCTGAAAATGTCTTCATTTTCCCTCCTTCCCGAGGGGCCCGGGCCCCCGACTCCCTGCAGCCCTGCTGTGGAAAGTGTCTCGTGGCACCCAGCCCGGGGGGGACCACGTGGAGTCAGTGTCCCCCGGGCGTCTCACACCAGCTCGCCAGCCTGGACACACGCCTGCCAGCGTTGTTCCTGTGTAAGAAGTGCACCCGTGCGCCGGCCGCCACCCCGTGCCGGCCATCCCGACTGAGATGCGAATCGTAGCGACTGTGGAGAAGGGAGACGCCTCACTGCCACCTGTCCCATGGCTGCCCTGGGCCAAAGGCCGGGATGACGCCGGAGCGTCTCAGCTCAGCGGGATGGAGGCTCTTCAGTCACGACGGCCACCGCCCCCCCCCACCACGCTTCCACGCATGGAGGCACACGAGGTACCGTACCGTTGTAGAGCTCAGGGGTCAGATCGGAGCTGGGGGCGGCCGGGGTGCTAGGGGACAGGCCGTTGTGGCATCTGTGTGTGCGGCAGCCTGCGCTGAATGCGGGCGCACACACCCACGGTGACTTTTGTCCCTGCAGCTGGGCCGCTCGGCCACATTTCCACTCCCCTCCCCTTTGGTGCAGGAGGGGCAGAGGGCAGCGGTGGCTCTCAGTTCCTGTCCTGAAATTGGACAGCTGACGTTTACCACCAGGTGAGCCGCCTCCCGGTGCCCCCACCCCTGCCGGCCTGAGTCCTGCACCCCTAATGAGGCTCTGGGGGTGGGGCGGCCCCCACGTCTCTGCCACCTTCCAGTCTGCCAGGCGGCCTCCAAACGCTGACAGCTGAAGTGCCCAGTGCAGAGTAAATGAGCCCCATTCGCTTCCTGCCACTGGCATATGGCGTGTCATTGTCCTCGGTCACCGAGGCAGAAGTGATGCAATTTGTTGGCATGTCCTGGCCCAGCCCAGACTGCCCACCCCCCGGGCCCCCGAGGAGACAACAGGAGCCGGGGAAGGGCAGCCAAAAGCTTCACAGCTCTGTGATAGCCTCACGCCCAGCCCCCGCATGGAGGATGCGTCGAAATGTGTGTGGACACGGAGTGGGGGGAGCAGGCAGGGTCGGAGGACATCTTGTCCCTCTGTCTGTCTGTCCCCCTCTCCCACTAAACACAGCATTCCCCGTCACCCTCACGTAAGGAAAACATTCTCAGACACCTGCCATCTGTGCCTCTTCCACGCTGCCCTCCCCACTCCCAGCAAAGCAGAGCGCAAAAACGCACACGGTGGGACCAGAAAGAAACTCCTAGTGTGGCTCACGGCGGGCAGCCTTCCTTATGCCCCCCCAGTCCCGACTTGGAGAGAAGAGCGTCTACCCAGAGGCACCGGTGGGCCAGACCAAACCCGGCAGACCAATGGCAGCCTGCTCTCTGGCGGAAGCACCCGGAAAGGGGCGCCTGGCAGAACAGTCCCCGCTCATGCAGCCGTCACGCTGCCCCAGCCCACGGCACAGACAGCACGTGCCCCCTGCACCCCGCTGGCAAAGAGGGGTCCTAGACTCCACCCTCTCCAGGCCGTAGTGAGGACCCAGCCCAGGTGTGTGGTCTCAGAAGGTCAGGGGGCACCTAGACGGGGGTCCCCGCTGGCCTGGAGCGAGCCCCTTGGCAAGGTCGGTGGAGGTGGCGTGGCAGCAGCGATGAGGAGCCCCCTTTCCCAGACTGGTGAGGAGTCGGGACCCTCACCCCCTGCAGAGCTCGCCTGACGGCACCCTCCCCCAGGGTGTCAGTGGAGGCCACGCGGGGGGCGGGAACTCCCGCCTCTGGCAGTGGTCCGAGGCCCTCCACCTCCCAGCTGCCTGCGTCCCTCCCGAGGGACCAGAGGAAGCCGCGGGGGCCACAGGCTCCAAGGTGCAGAGCCTGTAACTTACCGCACGTCTGTGCAGGTCTCAGTCCCACGTGGCTTGTCACCTGCACCCTGGGAGCTGAGTGAACGCAGCAGCGTCTGCGGTAGACAAACCAGATCTAGGTGACCTTCTAGATTTGCAGCTGTCGAGGGTTAAAAGCCAGTTTCTAAAAAACAACAAAAAGAACAGACAGAGAGTTAATAGCATTGTTTCAGAGCTGCGTCTCAACATGAGAAAACAGAAACATTTCCGCGCAGCCTGGGCTCCATTCGAAGGCTCTTGCCAGAGTTTGGACGTTGTTTTACATCCTCTCAAACTCCCCTCCCCACGTAGCCCTTCCTCGGCGCCCCGTCCAAATCTGTGCCCGTCCTTGGTGGGCGGGGCGCGGGGGGACGTCCTCTTCATATTCCAGACTCAGCCCTTTATCCAGTGTTGTGACGAGACGCCCTCTGGTCTGCGGCTTGCGTTTTCACTGTCTCGGTGCTGGCTGAAGAGCAAACACCTTCAAATTTGGGCGTCTTATTGATCAAATGTTTAATAATTTGAACTCTCTGTGTCCTGTTCCAACGTCACAAATATTTCCCTCTAGAAGCTGGGCAGGTTTGTTTAAGTCAAGTCCCGTGTGTGTGGCGGGCAGCAGTTCATGTGCGTATCCCCCCTTTCTTGAAAGTTACGTTCCCATTGGCTTTCTTCTGCGCCTTTATCGGAATCCGACTGGCCACGTGTGTGGCCGACGTCCGCCCTCTGCTTGGTGCCGGGGGTCTCTTTGTGCATGTTTTTGCCAAGGCAACCACCTTCGTCCCTGCGGCTTCGCTGAAAGACGTGAAGGAAGGACGAAGAATCCTCTAACTTTTATTTGGAAACTGCTTCCGTCATCCCAGGCCCTGGGCGTTTCCATATCAACTGGTCATTTTCTGCAGCAGAGAGCCTGCTTGAATGTTTATGTGGGTTGTCTCTCTCTCTCTCTCTCTGAGACTCTGTGTTAATATGTTTTCATTGCAGCTGTTTAAAAGGGCTGCTGCTCAGAGCTCCGGCCTCGGGGGCCGTCTGATCATCGTCCCCGTTCGAGTCTGTCTGTGCTCTCTGGCTGTTTTCAGGGTATTCTTCTTAGCGGTTTACTGCTGTGGGACTGTGTGTGGTGTCTTCAGTTTCGTCCTGCTTGGCTTTGCCGGCCGGCTGGGTCTGTAAATGCACCTGTGTCACCGAGTCGGGCGTGACTGCAGATGTTCTGTCCTCGAACTTATTTTGTGTCCCAGTCTCATTGTCCCCCACGCTGGAGTCCAGGGGCAGCTTTGTCTGGCTCTCACAGCCCCACGGTCCCTGTCCCTTCTGCCTCCTCTCACCGTCCGTGGGACGTCCCTCTGGTCCGTCTCGAGGGGGCGGATCCTTCCCACCTCATCTCCAGTGGCTGTCCGTCCACTCAGCAAGCTGACATTTCAGATACCTCATTTTTTAGTTCTTGATGTTCCATCGGCTCCTTTTTCATCGCCTGTCCCCCTGCTGAGAACGGCTTCATCTCCAGCCCTGCACCCCGCAGAGCCCCGTGTTGTCACGGCCACGCTCAGTTCCCAGTCACGCAGCCCACGCCGGCTGCCTGGTCCCTGGATGTCTGGTCAGTGTCCTGTCAGTCCCTTGGGCATGTCACCTGGACCTGGTGAGGGCAGGCATGCGGGCCAGGGTCTCGGCGGTGTCCTGGGGAGAATGTCTGTGTTCTCGCTTTCCCAGGCGATGGCCCCAGGCGAGGGCAGGCCACCTGCTGGGAGAGGTGGTTCAAGTCTCAACCCACCACTTCTGGCTTGAGTTTTATTTCATTTATTCATCGTTCGGGATTTACACTTTACATTGCCTTTTGTACTAGAGTCACATAAAATAATCACATGGTTCTAAATTACAGTCGACCATTCAAGGCATATGCCTGCCTTGACTTCTGCTTCTGTTCTGTGGTCCGTCCTTCTAATTCTGTCTCCCGGGTTTGCACGCGCCTCTTTCTCCAACAAACGCGAGCACGCCACGAGCACCCCCTCCGGCGTGCAGGAACTGAGTGCTCTTTCATTCTGAGTAGCCATGTGAAACAATTTGTGCAATTATGACAGAACATTATTGAAAATTCTTTAAGTCGGTAATTTTTCTCTTCGTGAACACTGACTTAAATGGATCAGTGCTTGTCTTATTAAATTCTAATACAGCTAAGGCTGGTGGTACGCCTCGGTAACAGAATTTTCATTTATGTCTATCCTGAAATTGAACTTCCTATAGTCAACATTTAAATTTTTATTTAAAAACTGAAAAAATTGTTCTGTCAGCGATAGGTCACTTTATTAACAAAGACAGCAACTATAATCTGATTTTTGGAGCCACGATTCCTTTACTTACGTGTCTAACTCTCGCACTGAGAGTGTTTAGCTCCCACGGGGCTCCTGTCTGGTGGGGGCCAGCAGTATCCCCACTCACGTGCATTGTGGCAGCGATGCGTCTCGGAGGCTCACCTGGGAGAGCAAAGCCGGGTGCCCTACGATGTCCCCACAGGTCCGACGGGCAGTTTCTCCTGCTCCCAGAATCATGGTGACATCTCTTTGTGCCAAAAGCGTTAATCCAGCACAAAACCAAGGGGTGAAGCTCAGTCTCCAGTCTGCAATATAGCTGATCATGTACCCCCCCGGGCAGAACAGGCTCCCCCGAGCCCAGTCTCACAGTTCCTGGTTCAGCCCAGACCAGCCAGTCCATGTCTGAGAGTTCTGGAGATTTCTTTCATTGCCAACAGCCACGTATCCGGTTCTGGTCTTGCAGCCACACACTCGTCAGCTCATTCAACTCTGAGAGGCAGGGACTGGCTGCGTTTGATGAACTGAGGGTTATGTCAGGAATGACCGAACCCATTTCACCCTGAAATCGAGATCTAACCCTGTTCACACGATAGTTTTTCTTTTGCATCTCTCTCCTAGGATATTGGAGTTCCAGTCCTCCCCGCTGTTCCCGGAGAATGGATGCTTTATTTATTTATACACTTTTTGCTGTTTCTTTCTGTTCAGCAACACAGATCTCCTTGAGAAATTCAACCCTGTATATGTGCACACATTTCCCCCAGAAAGACAGCTCTTGGTTCCCTTCGGGAAGCCGCCAAACTTGGTTGAATTGGTTTGTATTGACACCAAGTCTGAAGCCTTTAAAAAAAAGAAAAAATAAACAAACACAAAAAAAGTCAGCACCATGTCCCGTCTTCATGCTCACGTCTTAAGCATGAAGATGAGCGTATTTTCCATAAAGCACCTCGCTGACTCCAGTTCAATCTGTATTTAATTAAGAGGAATGGGTCTCATCTTCTCTTGCAGAGCACTGCAGAACCAACAGGTTACCCGCGTCCCCAGCTGCACCCGCCAACACCAGGCCGGAGTGGCAGCTTCCTCCCGCGCCGACGGGTTGTTACGGCCGCCACGGGATTGCCTTCCGCCCTCGCAGGCTGCTTCTGCCCTGGAACAGTTGTGCTCAGACACATTCACGTCCGCTGCTCTCGCCTCCTGCAAAAGGAGAGCTCGCAGTGATGTCTTAACAGCCCTGTTTTATGTGGCTCCGCAAAGCTGGCCTCCCCCGGAGGCGCCGTGGATTTTGATATATTCTGTTTTTCCTGGATGATGCTTATCTGCTTGGTATTTAATTTGCAACTTGTTTTCACTCACTCACGCTGTTTGCCAATCCCTCCCCTGAGTTTTCCTGCTATTGTGAAAATAACTTTTTACCGAATATGCCTGGGAAAGGGAGTTGCCGCTCGAAATACCCTGGTTGGTCACTTTGGTTTCTCTTTGCCCGAGCGCTTTCCAGAACTTTGGCAGCTTATAGATCGTAAGTCAGGTTAATGTGGAAAAGGACTCACTGCTGTGGCTGTACAGTGGTCTGTCTGTCATCTATCCGGTCTATAGATGCACACAAACTACATGCAAACTACATACCTGTCCTCCGTCAGACATACGTGACTGAGAGAAAGGGGGTCTTCTGTTCTTCAGGGCAATAGCGCTTCATTCTCAGTTGTCGAGCTGAGGTTTAATTTGAACTAACATTCGATATTGGTCGCAGGGCTCAAGCGCGCCGTCCTGACCGGACCGGGTTCCGCAGACGCGATGCAGAGCAGGGCGGCCACAGTTAACGACGCACACTTGAAATTTGCAGAGACAGTGGATCTGAAGGTCTCACCTCACACACACGCATGCACGCACACCACACGCATGCAAACACGGTAACCACGGGAGGCGGGGACGGCTAAAATCGGGTTCCTTATGGCGATGGTTTCACGGTGTGCCCCTACATAAGAGCACCATGCTGGTGCCTGAATATGCAAACTTGTCTTGTCAACTTTACCGCAGTAACGGTGGAAACGCTGAGAAAATAAAACGGAAACCATATCGTATTTTGTGTGAGCCTGTGGGATTTGAAAAGTGCCTTCAGTTGCAAAATAAAAACGCACCGTCCTCACCTGTCTGCTTTCTCTCTACTCCCCGTGATTCTGCGGCCGCACAGGTATCTCCCATCGTTTAGAGAAGCTGCTACACGTGTGTGTGTGTGTGCACTTGTGTGTGTACATGTGAGCGTGTCAGTGTCTGTGTGCACACCTGCCCACAAGCTTATCTACACTTACACCTACGCTCACACCCACATCACATGCATGCGTTTTTCAGGCAGGAGCACGCCTTCATTTCACCCGTGACAACAAACGTTCATGGGCAAACACGGAGGAGGGGACTGCTGCCCTGCTCCCCTGTGACGACGAAATCGGGGCCCGCACAGAGCGTTCGGGCCAGCGTCCACGCTGCTCCCACACGCGGCTGCTCAAGCCCCGGAGAGGTGAGGCCTCATCTCGGCACTCAGCAAGTTTAAGTCCCTCTCACGTGGTGTTTTAGAATCCATTCCCTGAAACTCTTGCTTGCCGAGGAACCCCAATTCTGTGACCGACGGTATGCCCCTGAGGCGGCCAGGCCAATGAAGCAGCCACAGGTGTGTCCACACTCCTGTCTGTATTTACCCACACCTTCCACACTGGTATGCACACCCACGCCAACCCCAACCACCCTCCACGCACTTGTCTGTATTTCCACGCCACGTTCTTACCCAGATGGACACCCACACCTGCAGCTGGGCCCCCATCCCCGTCTCCCTCTGTCGCTACAGCATCTCTGTCGCTACGTCTGCATCGCCTCCGTTTACATGTCACCGGACGCAGCTCCGTCACATCAATATCTACAATTCCAAGGCCTGTGGGAACCAATACGCCCGGCTCTCATGATTAGTTGCCAGCTGAGTGCCCCCGTGTTACAAGCTGGTTGCAATTAGGAAATCTATTAATAACCACGAGAACTTGACTCAGGTGCAGAGACAAGTAAATTGAGGGTGAAATTAGATTATAGACAACAGGTTATGATGGGTGAGATGTTTTCCTTTTAACCACAGAGAAACATATTAAATGAACACTCAGCAGATGCGGAAGCCCGGTTCTTTATGATGATCAGCCCCCGTTTTTAGGGTGCTCTGGGACATCCCATGGGCTGCTGGGCGTGGAATAGCCCTTGACCTTTCAGAAACGGGAAGGCGTGTTGTGTGAGCTCTTCAGAAAGCTGCCTTCCCCACACTCAGCGAGGGGGACCTTTCCCAGCGCTTTCTTCTAGCGCTCTACCGTGCGGCCCTCAGTTTGCGGTTGGAGCTTTGTTCAGCTGAGCGTTTGGTTTGACGTCAGCGGCAATGTGGGGACCACGCTGTACTGTTCTCAGGCTGCCACTCCTGTCCCTCTGGCAGGTCCCGAGGCCGTTCTCAGGGACCAGAAAGACACCTGTACTACCCCCCACGTCCCTGGTAGGTGTCTGATCTAGCCTGGGCTCCCTGTTCTGCACCATGCACTTATCTGCCATTCAGCTCAGTTGCTATGACATCGGTATTATGGGCTGTTTCAACACCCTGTGGGAAGGCTCCCTCCTTATCACTGTTTTTTTTTTTTTTACTGTGGCAATTCTCTAGATATTATTTTATGGTTTATCCCGTAGGGGAGTTTTATCAGGGTTTCGTGGCATTTTTAAATTAATTCCGGTAGAATCGATATCTTCATGATGCAGACTTCCCGTCTAACGGTAGAATGCGACTTTTAAGGCAGAAATTCTTCTTTTGGCGCGCCCAGTCCAGCTGTAAAGTAGACTCCATGCACACATCTAACACTTCATTTTAACTTTATTTCTCCTCCACATTGTTTATCTGGTCGTTGATCACAGGCAGATCGGTAAGATGTTGGTGTTTCAGTTTTCCCGCCGGTGCCTCCCTGAGTTATTGTGAAATTCACAACGTCTCCAGGAGACTGAGTGGTGGGCTTTCCAGGTGCAGGGTCCTGTGCCCCGCAGTGATGAGTGATGGCCCTGTGGCTTTCTCCACCGGACAGGCACGCTTCCATCCCCGCTGACAACGTGCCAACTTCCCCCAAACTCACCTCAGTTGCCTGTCCTCCCGTCATGCCCAGCGTGTCTCGTTCTGCTCTGTCTCCTTTGTCGGCGGGCGGCTCCTGCTGTCACCTGGGCCAGCTGCTGGGAGCCAGGGAGCCGAGACCTCAGGGTGCAGGGCGGGGGCACAGGCATGGCCCCTGCAGGGGGACACGGGCCCTTCTCGAGCCGTCCAGGCCCACTCACCCAGGGCTCACCGGCCGCCTCTGTTCCTGCTCTTCCTCTCCCTCTCGCCTTCGCTCGAGCCCTGACTTGATTGGTCACATCTGCTCACCTGACTCAGCTCTGACCCAAAGCGCTGCTCTTACCTCTGCTGCGCAGTTCACCCCGCCTCTTGGATCCCACCCTACACCCAGTGCGGGTCCCCCAGGAGCCTGATGGGCACCGTCACCCACCCTGTCCCCCATGACTGGGGCTCACTGCCCCCCTGGCTGGCGCCCGGACAGGGGAGTGGCATGAGCTCCCTTTCCTCGGCCCCCGCCTGTGGCCCGTGTGTCCCCATCACGGGTGAACACTGATGCCCTGGCGGACATGGTCGGGGCCGCTGCAGCTGGCCTGGTCACGCAGAAGCCCCACGCCATGCTTCAGTGCCATGACACCTGTCTTACTTTGTTGGAGCATAAATATTTGCTGCCATAGCTGTGTCCTCAGTTCCGTTAGGGACCCAGCGTGACACTCTGCTCCATCTCGGGCTCCAGGGCCTCTCAGGTCCCCGAGGGACACACTCGTAGGGTGACAGTAGTAATGAACGCACCGTGCAAGTGTGAACGGGGAGCGGAGCCTGTCCAGACCCCGTGGAGCACGGCGCTGAGTGACGCCGATGATGCCGATGCCGTCAGGCGCACTGGGCCTGCGGCTAAGTACCTGGGACATTTTAAATCCTCCGTGTCTCAATGACCCTTTGAGAGAGGCACTTGTCTGATGTCACTTTTGTGACCGGCAACCTGAGGCTGACACCCCACGCCCCGGTAGCAGGGACACAGGTGCCGAGCCCTGAGTGTGTGGCTGAAGAGCGCCAGCCATGCGATGGGGTTAGGGTTCCTAGGGTGCCAGGTGCAGCCGCCCCCCGGGGACACAAGCGGTCCTACCCCGTGTGGCCCGCAGGGCCCTGGCTGCAGTCTGACCGCACCCTCGACAGGAAGTCCCTGCCATCGGAACCCCGCCCGTCATTTCTGCCACCGCCGCCCTGCTGGCCGGCCCACGCCCTGGTGCACATTGGAAGGGGGACGCTGTTGTGCTGAGCTGACTTGAACCACAGTACAAACCGCGCCGAGTAATGAAGGGGTTTCTCTGCGCACGTTAGCTGCCACCACACGGGACGGAAATGCGTTTCTGGGTCCCAGTCTGGAGAAGCCCGTCCCTCACAGCCCGCGGCTGTGGGACAATGAGCTGCAGGCTTCGTTCTGTGGATTATCAGCGTGAGCTGACGTTTCTCCTCCACAGAAGCCCGGCCGTCTTGGCAGTGAGCTCGGCAGCCCCGGCTCGGCTTTCCTAGAGAACCAATGGCAGCCACAGAAGCTCATTTAAGACCCGATAGGGCCGCTGATGGCGGAGCTGTCCACCCACGGGTGACCTAAGGAGCAAGTCCCAGCCTCAGGGATGCGGCCGCGGACCAAAGAAAACACTCTGATAAATTTTATCTCCAAGTGTGAGAACTTGACATTCGGGAAATCCAGTGACCTCACGGCTCATTTCCTCCTGTTACTTTATGTAAATACTTGCCCACCGGGTCTCCCTGCGCCCCTGGCCCCACTGTAGCAGGACACTGGGGCCCCAGGTCAGGCGCTGAGGGAGGGTCGTCTGCACGAAGGCCAAAACCAGCACAAAAACTGGAGTTTCCTAGGTTTTCTGAGCTGTGGTTTCCAAAGGTGAAGGGTATTTGTATTGTCCAGAGGACAGAGCTCCAACAAACTCAGTTTCAAAATGTCCTCCCAATAAGTCCTGGGGTCCCACACAGGCAGCAGCTGCTTTAGAACTTGAACCTGGAACTTGTCATGTAGCCACTTGTACCGGATTCTGAAGGAGCCAGAATGGGGCGCGTGTTCTCTGCTAAAATCAGGAGAGATCTGTCCTTCCGACTCAGCAGGCCTCCCCCAGCAGGACATCTGTGGTCTGTCTGTCGCTGAAAGCCCGGGGCCACCTGGAGGTGAATTTGCACGAGTGAGGTTCTCTCGTGTGTGAGGGTCACTGGTCCTTCTGCGGGAGTTTTGTAAGAAACGTCGGCCTTGGGAGACTTGCGTGAGAAGCGAGCGCCCGCCTGCATATGTTCCCACCCACCTTAGGAGGTCTGTCCTCCTGCAGTCGGCTCCCTGGCACATGCCGGCGCTCAGGTCACAGAGGCGGTGCGTCTGAAGGGGTGGGGGCAGAGGATGGGGCACATCCCTCTGTGCCCCTGGCGCTCTGTCCCGATGGGATCACGCAACCCCCGCGCCCCCAGCCCTCCTTCTGATCATTCACCCTCCAAGTGCAGTCCCACACAAACCCAACCTATTCCTAGTTCCTTTTGCTAATATATTGATCTGTTCATTTTCTGTTAAAAAGAATGGCTTCCAAGTATTAGGACATGTCGATATCAATAGAAAAACAGTCAGTTTGTTGAGAGCTCAGAGAAGGCCCAAACATGTGGGGAGGTGGTCACACAGTCCCCTGACTCAGCTCGACACCTTCGCGGCTCAGACGAGGCAGCTCCCTCCTCACCGTGAGGGGCGGAGGGGCTGCCTGCGCTGAGTCTTGCTCAGCCCTGTGAGAAGAGCTGGGGTTTCTGGAAGCTCCCAGGACACTGGGGCGTGATCTTCAGGAACAAGCGTGTTAATATTTGGCCTGAGGTGGCTGTGACCCTGATGTGTGATCGTCCCTCTGTCCTGTGTCCCCGACCTCTGTGGGGCCTGCCACCATCGCTGTGTGTGCAGGGCTGTCCGACGTCGGCCACCGTCCACTGTCCCACACTGACAGGTGTGATGGGATTGCGTGCTGTGAGGAGGTCAGCAAGGGGCAGCTTAACGAGGTGGCTTCTGCCTGGACCCGACCCGGAGCAGGATCTGGGCCCGAGGGAGCTGGGACAGGATGGGGGTGCCACATGGAGGGGCATATCATGAACTGGGGGTGGGGGCAGAACATGAGTGCCCGGGGGAAGAAAGATGATGGGAGGTGGGAAGACGTAGGAGGGCGAGCCGCGGAGGCCTGGAGAGGGTGGTCCCTGTTCCTCAGACACCAGGAATCTGTTTGGTTTGGGGTTATGTTTCATTTGGGGAAATACAGGAACGGAAGGGAAAGAGCACAGAAAACCATGCACGCAGAAGGAAACAGAACCGCAGTCCGCAGCTGGGGCACAGGAAGGCGCAGTGCCCGTGGAGTCCCTCAGCTGGAATGGCACCTGGACGGAGGCCCTGCCACTGTGGCAGGTCAGTGGTTTCACACCGAAAGGTGCTATCCTCAGGAGGGGCAGTGAGGAAGGGACACGGTGACCCTGGTCTATCCCTGGGCAGGGACCCCTGTTTGCACCCTCAGGGCCTCCCAGGAGGCGGGGGCAGCCCCTCCGGCCCCTCTCTGTCGCCCACCTCAGCCGTGGGGGCCAGGCCCCGGCTGCACACCTGCCTCCCCAGCTCCGCACCCGACTCTCCTGGGTCAGGTGCAAAGCCTTCACTGTCGGAGAGCTTGCTGATAGCCACGGTGACGCGTGCTATTGGCCTTTTCTAATGAGAGTAAAGATCACGGCTCGCGATGACAGAAAGGCAATGCCCGAGTCTCCACCGCTGTGCCAACCCGTGATTCTGCTGACGCTTCGCTGTGCACCGGGGGTGGGGGGTGGCTCTGCTCCCTCACCCCAGCCTTGGGAGGGACACCCCTCTCATTCGCAGACCAGGGCTGGGTACCGAGGGTGAGGGGGGTCCCTCCTTGGCCCTGCACTCAGCTGCAGCGACCCCCCCAGCCTGGAAACCACAGTCCCCATCCCAGCCCGAGGGGCAGGATTATCCCCGGTGACCAGAAGGCAGCGTGCAAAGAGCTGCGAGCAAAGGGCTGAGTTCCCCTGGCACCTCTGGAGCCTGGCAGTGGATGGCCCGTTCCCACAGCAGTGTTGCCGGAAGCTTCTAGGAGCCTTTACAGGTGAGACTGAACCTGCGTCTCAGGCAGACAGGCTGCTGATGGAGGCCCATCCTGCATCCCTTACCTGGAGACCAAGAGAGACCTGGGGAGAGGCCACAACTCCTTCTCCATCCAAGGGAAGCTGAAGCTTCACTCAGGTGCTTCTTCCTGGACATGGCCGCTGCGCACGACCTGTGGCCGCCACATGTCCATGCCAAGGGGCGCGGGCCTGAGTCACAGGGTCAGCGGGGAGGACGGCGGGCCAGGGGCGGGGGAGGACCACCAGCAGCGCTGTTTCCTTTTCTGGACGAGGAGGAGGAGAAACAGCTCACAGGGGAGCCCAGCACCGCACATGGGAAGAGTTCCCCATGGGAGCCATGCACAGGCGGGCACCCGATGCAGCAGGTGAGGCCTCAGGAAGGCCAGCTGCTCCGTGCACGCAAGAACGTCCCCGATGCCCTGCCGGGTGCTCACTTCACTTCCTGGAGAGGCCACATGTGGCCCATCGCTTCGGCTCCAGCGAGAACGCTCCCTATTAGCTGAGGCACCGGAGCTGGCTCTGCTCTTCATGGCTCTGATGGGATCTCAGTCAGTGGGACACGGGGGCCTCCCGTGAGCGGGGAGCGGGGCCCACGGGCGGGGTGGGCGCAGTGAGGCGTGCAGAGCAGGGAAACGTCGTGGGAGCCGGGCGGGACCGAATGCAGGCCTGGGTCGCAGTGAAGGAAACCCCCAGTGATGGCTGTGAACAGGGAGATGGGATGCCCACTGGCGCCCCCTACGGGAGGCGGTTGTAACCCACGCCCTTGTTAGGAGGTGGGGCCATAGAAGGAGAAGTAAAGTCTCTGCTCTCCGGTGAATGTGCAGACTGGCTCTCTGGTTGTGATGCACTCAGCTCCAGGGCGACTTCAGGCCCTGAGTCTGAAATCCGTCCCCTGGGCCACGTCACGGTGCGGCAGGGCCTGGCTGCCTCCGGGGCTCTCAGGGCACCGGGTTCCTGTTGTGCCCTCGGTCACAAGCTCCAGCATTCCCCTGGGTCAGGCTGCTTCCCCTTCCCTGTCCGCCCCTCCGGCAGGACACTCCAGGGGCACAGCACCCGCCAGGCCTCCGGGATTACCCCCCTCGTCCCCTTCTGAGACCCTTCCTTTAGTCCAGTCCTCAAAGACCCTTTTTACATAAATAGCAACACATGCAGGTTCCAGAATCTGACCCGATCCTCTGGGGGCCTCTGTTCCGCTGACTTCCCGACCCCTGCTCCCCCGACTGCAGCTTGCGTGGTCCGGGACCCTGTGTCTGGACTCTCTGCAGGGTCTCCTCACCCAGTCTCATCCCTGGTGCCAGAACCAGATGCCTACCCACCTTGTCCCCCCAGATGCACCCAATGGGACACAAATAGTCCTCTCAGGGCTGCCAGCGAGCTCAGGTGGGGTGCTCACTCCCTGCATTCTGGTGCAGCCACCGCAGCCGGCAGCTGCGCCTGCAGGTCTGGGGGCCTGGGGTCGATTTCTGAAACTTTCTTCATTTCATCTTCCCCTGCCTCCGTCCTCCTGAGGGTCACATAAGGGTTAGCACATAACTTCCTCCGCATCGCACCCGGCACCCGGCACACGCTCGCCGTGATCAGCCGTGGATTGGCCTGTTGAAGCTGCGTGAGTTTAAGATTCCGTGGCTCTGGAGCGAAACCCCCAACAACAGCAAATTTCCTCCAGCAAAATGACAGCTCGGGCTCCTAAACACAGGTGCCATCTTGCAACACTGTCTCAGGGGCCTCCATTTGCATAAAAGGTCTGCATTTCTTTTTTAAAAAAGATTTTACTTATTTATTTTTAGACAAGGGGAGGGAGGAAGACAGGGAGAGAAACATCAATGTGTAGTTGCCTCTCATGTGCCCCCCCACTGGGGACCTGGCTCGAAACCCAGGCATGTGCCCTGACTGGGAATTGAACCGGCTACCTTTCTGTTCACAGGCCTGTGATCAACCCATGGAGCCACAGCAGCCAGGGCCAAAGGTCTGAATTTCTTAGTGGTCCTAGATTTGGGGCACTTTCCCTAGGCCACAGAACGAGCTGGGAGGCGGCAAGGAGTGTGTGGTCCTCCAGCATCCTCAGCACACCTTGAGTAAGAGCTTGGGGGACCTTCGCCCCATCTGGACATGGTCCCTGGCCCTCAGGAGCCTCAGCCCGCTGGTCTCCAACCACCATTGTCCACGCGCGGTCTGCGTTTGCTTCTACTTTGTTTCTCTCTCAGCTCGTGTCTGTCCTGTGTCTCCCCAGGGCAGGTGACTCGGGGATCCGAAAGCCGAGCTTGGTGGGAGACAGCCGGGCTCTCTGTGGGAAGTGTCTGCCCTCGGTGGCCCAGCACCCTGTCATTTTGCGGGGGGTGGAAGTGGGGACAAGGGCTCTCCCGGGCTTCCCAGAGCTCAGGCGGGGTTGGGCAGGGCAGCCGTGTTTAGAGGTTTTCTCAGGAAACCGCCTGGCCAGCGGTGCGGCCCCTCAGACAGCCCACGGTTCCGTTGCCTGGGGCCGAAGCAAAGCTTTTATAAAAATGACAACGCAGGGGACTGTGCTCAGCTCCCTGGAGGGGCAGCCACCCTCACGGGGACCCTGCAGGTCGCTGGGCCTGGTGGACACTGTCCTCGGGCAGATAGGCCCTGTCCGGAGATGCACTGCCTCCCCTCATTCGTGGGTGGGCCACAGCTGCGCCCGTCCCCTCGGCCACGGTGCTGACGCTTGGGACTGGCCTGGGCTGAGCGGCACAGCACCACAGGCTCCGTTTGTGAGGCTGCACCCTTCTCTGCTCCCAGCAAGGAGTGCTACGTGGAATAAACCTCATGTCACACCCGCGGGGTTCGTCCCCTATGTCACCCACAGTCACGCGGGGCTGCCGGTGGCATGGCGTCTCCTGGCAACTACAATCACAACTGTCCGGGACGTCTGCCAAAGGCCCACCTCCGAGTCCACACGGGAGGCACCACGTGGACACCCCTCTCCGGCAGCCCCAGCACCCTCGGGTGGCGTGGCATTTAGACCCACGACAGGTCATCTGTATGCACCCCCCACCCTCCAGTGAGGGGTTTACAACTCAACCATAAAAGCCACTCGGAGCTTAGGCTGATGTGGGCGTGCTCGGCTCAGCAGTGAGTTAATTAAGGAATCCATCCTTTCTTTCGTCAAGTTGACTGACACCTTCCAACACACTCCCCTGGGATGTGGTCTCAACAGATCTCCCGGAATGAGGAGCGCAGGCTGGGCTGATGCCACTGGCCTGTATGTGCTCCTGTGTAGAAGCAACCACGGGAGCACATGCGAGGAGGTCAGATGCCTACAGGGCCCTTAGAGGGGCCAGATGCTGTGGTTGGTTGAGTGGAGTATGCGAGCCCGGGCACCTGGGCACGGCGCTCCTCCTGTGTCGGGTGTGCAGGTGGGAGGGTGTGCAGGTGGGAGGGTGTGCAGGTGGGAGGGTGTGCCGGTGGAGACACGTGCAATTGGGAGGGTATGCAGGTGGGAGGGTGTGCAGGTGGGAGGATGTGCCGGTGGAGACACGTGCAATTGGGAGGGTGTGCAGGTGGGAGGGTGTGCAGGTGGGGGGTTCTGTGGCGTGGGTATACTTGCTCCCACGTCCACAGGTCTTGTGCCTGGTGCCCGTGATATGTACTAAATATCTGTTAACCAGTGACCAGGAACTGTGAGCAGAGAAGAAATGGAGAAAAGTGAAATGTTTGTTATCATTTTATTTGATAAAATTTTCCTGATATTATGAAATGCTGTTTTTATTTTTCATGGTCCCTCCTTTTCTTTTTCTAAAGGGAAAGGAAAGGTTGTCCTTCTACAGTTAAGGTTGTAGAGGGATGTGCTCCCGTCGCCAAGAGAAAGATGCCGAAGTTTCAGACCAGAAAAACAAAATCACAGTCGTGTTAAGAGAAAGTCGATGGCAAGTAAAGATCACGTCACAGCGTTTGATACAATTTGTAGCAACTTCCAGACAAATCCTGAGGAAAAAGAAACTCAAATCACAGAGCTTCAGATAAAGATTGGACATAACCCATGATTATATTTCTCAATGTGGTGAGAGATACAATCTCATCTTAAAAATTGTTTGCAGGTAGTTTCTTATGGCTCACGCTCCTCTGTCTTGTCGGCTGGACAGCCCGCAGAGCGGGTGGGTGGCCAGGGCTGGTTTCTCAGAATTTACATTTCATTCTCAGGTTTTCAAACAGACAGCGCGGCCTCTAATCTGTGTCCGTAGCCTCCGCATCGTTAGAGTGCGTTGGAAAGTTTGTACCTCGGCCCCTGCAAGTGCTCGTAGGTGGGGAAGCCGATTTCTGTTTGCAAGGCGAGGAGCAGCGCACTGTGTGGTAACCTTGTACACCGGGCAGGGCTACGGCTCGGCCTGAAGTGGCTTCTGGTGTTGCCTTTCCCGCAGAGAATGTTACTCGATCCCGGAAAATGCTCCCGGGGCATGGGGTTCCCTCCCACGTGGAAACAAACAACCTCTGAAATTGTCCGTTCATTCGTTGTTTCATTTATGGAACAGCCATGAGTCGAGCGGCTCGGCTGGGCCAGAGAAGGGGGGCCTAGAAGGCTGGCGGAGGAGATAAGTGGGGTGCGGGCTGGGGATGAGGTGCAAAGGTGGGAAGGGGGCGTCTGGACACAGGGAGCCACGTGCCCGAGCCCCCAGGCGGGTCTGGGGGAGTCTGTGCCTCAAAGTCCATTAGCATCTTCTGTCGAACGCTTTGCCTCCACCACTTCCTGGAGAGTCGTGCACAACTGTTCTTACGAGTGTGCGGGGCGGGGCCGAGGTGGCTCTCCAGCTGCTCGGGTGGGACATAGTGTAGTTAATAAAAAACAACACAGGAATAACAAAAATAATTCTTGTAATAGCACAAGGATAAACTCGGTGTTTTACGTACTCAAAACTGCAAACCTGCTTTTGCCCCGCCCCGTATTTCTCTTATGGCTGATTGTGAGTGAAATATATTAATAAAATAGAACATTAAAAATAGGACTATTTTGGAAAAAAGAAAACATTTACATAAATCTCTTGTAAGGGTTTAAAAAAGAAATATGGCATTATATGGACATCATTCTGATAAATTTGGTGCATATGAGCGGTCTGTCTTCCCATAGATTTGTCATCGGTTGAAGCTTGTCCCAGAAATGAAGTACCTGTTAGGGGGGGTCTCACGCCCCCCCTACTGTCCATTAGACTAAGAAATTGCCTTAAAAGCAGCACGTCATTATTTCAGAGTTAAACAGTTAAACGTTTTAATACAGGAACATCAAAACCAAATATGCTTCAAACACCAAACATTTTTTTAATGGCTTTCAGATAAAACAATTTATTTATGCAATTAACAACAACATGCAATTTCTAATAATTAGCAGATAATAGTTATCTGCAAAGTACTTTATAAAATTGCCTTTGAACTGCGTTCGTTCTGTGGGGAATCGCTGAAAATTGGACTATAAAATTACCAGAAAATGCACTGCATTAACAGGAATTTTCTGTATTCAGTTTCTCTTCAAATTTATGGGCTTGAATATTTGTAAACACCGGGGTTCACAGACCAAAACCCTCTCCCCTCATCTCTCTGGAAAGGAAAAATATACTTTATGGCATGTTCGGCTGTCGTGGGATTTTTATTTTCTTTCTTTTCACTCTGCTTTCCCCGTTTCCCCCACTCACCCGCACACAGAGGACATTATGTTGTTACTGTTTCTTCTTGGACACAGAGGACATTATGTTGTTACTGTTTATTCTTGGAGAATCAAAACTAAAGGGCCACCCCGTTCTCTCAAATCCCCTTTCAGAAACCACACTGCACCTTTGGGATTGCCAGGCATCGCTATGGAACTGAACTGCCTCTGGAGAAAAGCCTCGAAAAGCAGTAAGGAAACATGTTGACCCGGGGAAACACGCCTTCCACCCCCTGCCCGGAGTCCCCGTGTGTCACCCTCAGACGCTCCCCTTTGCCCGGCAGCATTGGAGGCTCCTGTCTCTGTGCACCCATGCTGAGAAGGAGAGGCTGGGAGTCTTCCGTGTCCCAGCTGGTGGCCTGAACTGGCTGAGTCCCCCACGGACTGAGTGTGGCCCCCAAGACCCTCAGGCCAAGCACGGTGGTGAGGGCCACCATTCCCTCCCCAGCTGGGTGCAAAAGTCCCAAGGGCACCTCAGAAGCGGTGGCTTCTCCGTATGCTGCGGCCACTTGCTGGCCTCTCGCAGGAGAATGACCGCAGCTGGGAGAGGGGCACAGGGAGGGACTTTTGGGAAGGAGAGGGTACGGGCCTCTCCCAGGGACCCTCTGACGGGGAGCTCACCCCCTCTGGGCTCGGAAGTTTCTTCTGGGAGGTGGCAGCTGACGCCTCGACACTGAATGGTGTTCTGATTTCCAGGGGGCTGCTCCTCAACAGTGGGAAGGAGAGAAGGCACAGCAGGTGCCAGCCAGAGGCAGCTGAGGGGCTGGCCTGGGGAAGGCTGGGTGGACCCCCACGGGACCTGGGGCGACAGGGCTCTGCCCTGGCACCTGCCCTCCACGCCAGTGGCCACGTGAGTCCCCTCCACGGACAGACAGCAGATGGTTTGCAGAGACAGGACGGGTAAAGCATAAGCATAATGTGATAATTGACTCGCGTTTTTGGGGCCCGCAATGAATCAGTAGATTCGACACTCAGAACCTCCAGAGAGCAGAACCGGATCGTGGACATGAGGCCCCTCCAAGAACCACAGGCCTGTTGGCCGCCCACTGCACTCAGCGGCGATGCCCAGCTCTGTGACTGTCCTGCCTCAGTTTACCTCCTGAGTGTGGGTGTGGAGAGGCCTTGGCAGGACCGCGCTGGGCACGGCGGAGTGCGTGAGAAGGCTGACCTCAGATCTGGAGGAGTCCCGTTCCAGGCAGCGGGAGGGGCAAGTGGGAGAAGCCCGCGTGTGTTTGGTGGCTGCGGACACGTGTGGCCATTGCCCGAGTGCAGGCAGAACTCCCAGCCCTCCCGGTGCACCACCCTTTGCTCCCGGCTGTCCCGCGGCCCAGCCTCCGGGAGGTGGGGTGGGAGGCGGCTTGTGGGTGTGGCAGTACCTCCTTCCACTGCGGACACACTGACCTCTCCATTTCTGCCTCACCTTTGAAACACCTGCCGGCTGACTCCACAGAGCTGCACACGTGGGTTGAAGCTGACTGCGTCCGCCCGGGCCTGTGCCCACGGGGTGACTCTAAGCCGCGCAGCCGCGTCGCTTCCGCCAGGCGCCGGGCGTGGCCAACGACGCAGGAGGAGGACGTCGGCTTCCCCAGGCCACGCGGTGGAGAGCGGTCCTCTGTGCTCTGCAAAGCCGCCCTGGCCTGGGCAGCCGCTTGCAAACGGAAACCAAACGCTGTTCTGATGAGACACCCTTTGGAAAGTTCAAAGCGTGTAGCACATTCGGTTGTCCAGGTGGAAAGTGTTTCTAGAAGGCAGCTTTTATACGTATTTGAGAAAGGCGAATAATTAATGGGGTTTAAAATAACTCGTCTGCCTGGTTTCAGGTGCCTTCGGGAGAGGAAAGAAGACAGCCATACTACTTCAAGGGCTGAATCATGCTGCTTAATCGCCCTTAAAAATGTACTCACTCCAAGCCAGATATTTGTATAAAAATACAGTTGTGTGGTTTTCTTTACTTTTGTCATTTTCATGCCCATAATTCTTGCATCATATACATGCTCTACAGAGACAGCTGACTTGGCTTTCTCTTCATTTGGAAATTGAATTCGCTCATTGCACAGCTACAGGGAGATTTTTGGGGGAGTGCACCTTTCGCACTTCCCTTTGGGCACACGCAGGGTGTGACCAGACCGACCGCTCCCAAGGTTTGGCGAATGCAAACCGACAAGCGTTTTCCATTGGCGCGGGACTTCACGGCGGTGCGCACAGGGCACCAGGCCGGGTGTCCGAGAGACAAGGGGACTTGCCCAGGGACCAGCCGATGGTCCATTCACATCGTTCTTCACAACCGACCAAGTAGCTTTACACCCAGCGGTTCATTGTAGCTAAAAACGACATTACTATTGTTTCTGCTGTACATAAAAAGACACTGGAATCAGGGAGTTTAAATGGTTTGCCTCTGTCACAGAGATTGAAAGACGTAAATACAAAAAAGAAAGAGAAAGAAGCAAAGGAGGGTCTCTAGGGGGTTTTCACGTGTGTGTCATTGCAGCCTCGCAGCGGCCCGGCGAACAGGTGTGAACACCCCCTTTCAGTCAGCCCCGGAGACCCACAGTGGGGCGATGCCGCGTCCCCAAGGACCCCGGACGTTGGGTGTGGCCTTGCACATTCCTGTGCACTGTGATGGGGCATCTCTGACGGGAATGTGCTAATTCTCAGCATCGCTGTGGTCTTCAAGTTGATAGTTTTCCAAAACAAGAGCTTGTGCCCAGGAAACGCGGACCCACTGTCCGTGCTCACGGGCGGGACTGCAGATGAAGACCACCCTCCACACTGGCGAACCTCCGGCCACGGGAGACGCCCAGGGGCACGCTGCCGCCCCGAGGGCGTGAGGAAATCGGATCTGAAGTAGCAATTCTCTTTCTTCACCACCCTACCCCTGGATCTGTCGCGGTAATCACTCAACACCGTGAGACAGCCACACCACATCCGCCACCCGCTCAGACGCACCGGCGTAGTGACAGCCGTCCCGCACCGAGCCCCGGTCGCCGCGGCGCTCCCTCTCTGCGGGGTTATTGACATGTGTTCTTCAGGCGGCGGCGTGTTTTATTGACTTCATAATTATTCTGTGTGTGTGGTTAGTTTAGTTTATATGTATGTATAAGCTTATTTTATGCTCTTTAAAATGTAATAAAACTAAATTATATATGATTCTCCCAGAGCAGAGCGGGTGTTGGAGGGGAGCGAAGAGCTCCGACTTGCCTTGACTTGAGTCACTCATTTAAAAACACAGAGGCCCCTCCGCATGCTAGTTGTTACGGGAAATTAAAAATCTTGCAGAAAAGCTGTGCCTTCAGAAGAAGTTCACGGCTCAGAACATAAATGAGTGAGACATATTTAGCAAAAACAGCAGCGCTGGGAAGAGGCACCAAACAACACAGAAATTTGCTGGAGAGAGCCACTCTTTCCTGATTTTAAGATGCAGGGAGTTTTTACGAAGGCGATATTTAACCAGATTTTGAAGGATATGTCCAATTCTGAGAAGCAGGGTAAGAGAAGGTTGCTGAGGAAAGGGGGGGAAAGGAGAAACTTGCTAGAGGGAAGGCCGTGCATGAAGAAATTACAACAGCAAGGCGGAGACCGAGGTGGCCGGACCTGGAGACCGAACGTCGCTCAGGTGTGGGTGGAACCTGCTTGCACCTCTCCAAGCCTGAAAAACTGGGGCTGAGCGCTCCTTCTGCTAAGCATGCACGGGGCCACGGGCGTTCCTCACGGGAGCCTCCGCTTGCTGAGCTGTAAAACAGGGTTGCAAGTGGTGCCCGCCTCAGGGTGTCCTTCAGTGGGCTAAGTGAGAAAACGTGTGTGAGGTGCCGCATGCTCCCTGGTGCTCGGGGGTGGTCGCTGAGTGTGAGCCGTGTTTGATTAGTGATGAAAGCACGGGGATCAGACTGGTGGGGCTTGCCCAGGGCTGAGGGGGAGGTGGCAGAGGACGGGTGCAGTCGGAGGTCAGGTTCAGAGCAGGGACCCACTAGGAGCCCGGAGCAAAGTTGTCACGGGTCCGTGCAGGGCTGCTCAGAACGGGAGGTGGAAGAGGTCAAGGGCATTGCGTAGGGACATTGGCTAGCCATGCAGAGGGCTCCAGGCAGCATAAACTAAGCAAGTTCAGTTAGATTCGGGGAGCAGAAGTGGGGTGAAGAAGGCAGTTTTTTAAAACTTACAAGAAGAAAAGAAAACGGCAAGGTGAAGCCATGAGCCGTTGGGGAGGAAGTAACGAGGAGAGAGAGGATGCGTGGGAACTGGGGTGGGCGATAACAGACTCCCCAGCCGCAGTATCACACGGGGAATGGCAGGACCCCAGGGGACTGGGCGCGGTGTCCGAGGCAGGGACGTTAGCCCAGCAGAGGGAGGAGCACCGGGGAAGGGACGTGCGTACATGGGCGAGGTCCTGGACGGGCGGCGTCTGTTCGATGCTCCAGAAACCATTTGGATTTCCGGTTTGCTCCCCACCTGTCTCAGGTGTCTCTTAGGTCTCACCTCCAGGTGGCTCCTCCTGGGGAGCACTATCAGGAAGCCCGGGGCGTGGGAGGCGGGGCCTTTGGGAAGGGGCATGCCTTGCTCAGAGGCTGATCCGGGAGCTGCGGTGAAGGGTTTGGTAGATGGGCTGGTGGATCTCTCTGGTCAGTGGAGTTTAAGCAAAGGCGGCACCCCTCAGCGAGCTGGGGGCCTCACCCAGGCAGCCGGGCTCCGTAAGGGCACAGACTGACCAGTCCTCCTCCTCCAGACGGCAGCCTTGGCTCCTGATTCCGGAGCTGGGTGACCTGCCCTACAGGTTTTGGAACTGCCGGCCCCAGCATCACATAGGCCAGTTCCACACACACACGCACACACATACATACACACGTGTGTACACCCCTCCCCTGCATGGGTTGTGCCCCGCCCGTGTCCAACGAAGATTATGAGTGATGGAAACTGATACAATGTTTTAGAAAAAGGTAAAGCAACTCGTGGCCGGGAGCTCCATCCGTGTTCAGCAGGCATTCGAGCGACGTCCCTGCTTACTTATTCGGAGCGTCGAGCCTGAGCACACAGCCACGCTATTTACCTGCAAGTCGTAGTTGCCACCTGGACTCCTAAAGACCAATACAAGTGCAGATCCAACGTGGGAGTCTCTGGGCACTTTCATTTTCTTTTTAGAACAAAAATAAGGATCGTGATAATTCTTCCCATAAAAGAGAACGTCATAATCCCATATTTTACCAAAGTTATTCTTACCACCAATTAGCAGAAAGCCAGCTACATATAAATTTTAGACTAGCGTCGTCTCCTGGGAGCTTTCTGGGAGGGCAAATGCATCCAGCGACGGGGGCCCATTTCATAGAAGAAGACCCTCATCGGAGAGAGAACGGGTCTGAGCAGAGGCTGCAAGCCCGTGGCTGCCCGGGAGCAGGACCTGGGGGCTCTGAGTGAGGCTGAACACCTGCCTCGTGGGTCGTCTCGCGCCAGCCTGGCCTCTTGTGACCTTGAGTGACATCACACGGGTCCCCACCCTCCAGGGAGCCGGTGCCGGCTTATGGGAAATGACTCCTTAGGCAGAAGGTCTCCACGAGGCGCTGGAACAATCCAGCGCGGGAGTTATTATATGATACTGTACCCACAAATGGCGTAATCACAAACCAATCCCTAACTGGAGAATTCCAGGGAGTTCAGAGAGGTCAAATGTTTAATTGAAGTGGCATATTTAAACTAAATTGCCCGCGTGCTGCTGCAATATTATTGGAGTACTAATAAATACATTAAAAGACTGTTAGCGAAAGCACTTCCTGCTGAAGCACGGTCGGCACCCGATCACATCAGCTCAGCCTGTAATACACGGAGGGTGCCGCTTCCAGCTAATTAAATGCGTGCATTTTTGATAGCACTTAACAATATGTGGTTAATTATTATTATGCAGGGTTGGTTCTATAGCATTAATTATGATGAACTCATTTGGCTTTTGAAAGGAGAGGAAAATGTGTTGGTTTGGGGAGGTAGAGGGTTGATGGCATTCTATTGTAATTTAGATCTGAATTAATAAATTTTGGAACTTTATATGAAAAACAAAGCGTTTTCTAAATAGTCTCTAAATTGAGAGAAAAAATAGAGCTGAGGGAAGAACGGTGTAGGTCTGACATCTTTATATCGTCAAGCTGATCCTGCCTCACTAAGCGTCGAGTTTATGCAAATCACGTGAGCCCGAGGTGGCTCCCAGGGACTGGACTCAGCGCCCCCCCACTGCATGTCACCACAGTGATCAGAAGAATTGCCAGTCCCTCATCAGGGCGCCCACGACTCACCGACCCTGCCCCTCTCTGGCCCCTCCCTGCAGGTGGGCAGGCGGAGCTGGCTGTCCCACCTGGCCGGTCCCTAGAGGTGACAGTACACACCTGTGGGAGGACACGACCCACGCAGCCCGCCTCAGGGGTCTGCACAGGGGTGGGGGCACTATAGTTTTAAAAGTGGCCAAGTGCCTGGGCTGGCATGGGGGCTGGGGGTAGTGAGGGGACCGCACACCTGAGTCAATGTGCCGGAAACCCTGGCATTGGACCCTAAAATGAGCTCGTGCTGGGGTGTGGGAGTTGCCCCCCATACAGGGTCCGAAGAGGAGCCCCCTCACAGCTGCGCATCCCGCCCAGCTGGAAGGCTGTCCCCACAGCTTTGAGCCCTGGCTGAGCATGGTGCCCTACACTCAGAGCTGCTGAGGGCACCGGCTCCTAGGCCCCCGGCTGCGCCTCGCAGCCAAGAACCGGCTGACTTTATCGGGTCCTGATTGCGTGCCGGCCGCTCAGCACACGGGTGCGTAGTGGAGGGTGAGCTTTTTGTGGCAACGGGCGGTGTGACGAACTCGCCTTCTTGAGGAGGCTGCTCAGTGGGGCGGGCGGGCGGGTGGGCTGTCAGCAGAGTGAGTGGACCCACCAGCAGTGCGTGTGACCTTGGTCGAGCACCAGGGGCTGTGCCGGCCCCCTTAGCCAGAGACCAGCCTGCAGCCTCATGCCGAAGGCAGGGGACCCCTCACTCCTGGGCACGGGCCTGCTCCACACTGTCACTGTGTGCCACCCCCCACCCACTCCGGCGTGAGGTTTCTGGGCCACGAGGCAGCCTGATGGGACAAGAGACCCTGGGAAAGGTGGGGCGCCCCAGGGCCCCCGGGTCTTCTTTGGACGTCGCGCCCGCAGAGCGGCCTTAATGAAGTCCGCTGTAGGGACTGTTCTGCGGGGTCACACTGCAGGAGGGAATCTAAGGCGGGGAAGGTGTGTTTTAACTAAAAGTATGAAGACAATGCCTCTGGGGACTTGGGCCGGAGGCGTCTGCGGGCTGAGCCCCCGGTTCTGACTGTGTTCTGAGCAGACCCGGGTGGCAGGGAGGAGGCAGGAGTGGTGGGCGTCCCTGCCTGGCACGGGGCCTGGGACCCTGCCACGGGCACCACGGGGCATCAGATGGGAAGCAGGTCTAGAGACGTCTCAGAGCAGACTCAGGGTCTCCTGCCCGTGCTGAGTGAGGGCCACACGTTTTGGCCCGGGGCTCACCTGGTGGCGTCCGTTTGGCACACCTGCTCCCTGCAGGTCTGGGCTGGCCATCCCCGCTGGCCGTCCCCGCTGGCCGTCCCCACTCTCATTCAGAAGCCGGACGTCGCTGTTTCACGTGTGTCTGCCTCAGTGCTGGGGGACTGACCGGGGAGGGGGAAGGCGAAGAGAATGAGGAGAGGCTCCACCATGCACGCTCCTGGGGACGTGCCGATCACTCACAGAACTCTGGTTTCTCTCCTCTGGGTCCCCCTCTGACCCCACTAGCTCCAGTCCTGGGATGTGCAAAGTGGCGTGGCCTCTCTGAGCTCCGGGTAGCAGCCGCGCCGAGGGGTTGGTTATTTCGTGAGGATTACATGGCGGGGTGGGAGGGGCTGAGGAAGTGCTCTGCATGCAAAGGGGGTGAAGGGGAGGAGGGGCTGGCAGGGGCCCTGTGCCCGCCGTCTGGGGTCCCTGCACCCAGGGGCCAGAGCTCTGGCAGCTACAGGACACCCCGCGATGGGGCCAGTAGAAGGAGCAGGTTTGGCTTCGCATCAGCTTCCCGCGTGCAGGCCGGCAGCCCCCCAAGCTAACTGAGGGCAGGAGCAGTGTCTGTGGGCATGGGCAGGTATGGGGCGCTCAGGGATATCTTGCCGTGAGAGGTCCGTCTCCTGCGCCCGAGCGGCTGGAAGAGGTCTCTTGGTTAGACCTGAGCCCTGTGCGTGCCAGTCTCTGCCTCTGTGGTCACTCAGGCTTGTCCCCGTGCGTCCCTGTGTTTTTTCAACGGTGCCGGTCAGGTTGGATTAAGGCTCAGCTACTCCACTCTGACCCCAGCTCAACTACTTCCACCCACAACGACCCTACGTCCAAACAAGGCCACCTTCTGGGCTTGGGGGGTTGCTTAGGACTTCACCGCATCTTGTCAGGGGACACAATTCAACTCAGGCAGAAAAGTGGCTCTCAAATCAATGGCCAAAACATTCCATTAGCAAAACGCCCCCAACATGTTCTTTTCCTGAATGCCACGTGCTAAGCATCGGGACAGGGAGCCGTGGGCCGCTGTGGTTGGCTTAGCAACTGAAGTTACCCAGAGCCAGTGATGTGCCCTTTTCTGGGGAAGGAAGAGCCAGGCAGAGGTAAATCAGGGTGACCCAGGAAGAAGGTTGTGGGAGAGTGAAACGACGCTCCTGTTTGTGGAAGAGATGGTCACCGAGAGACACGGTGGAGAGCAAGGTCAGGGCTGGGGGCAGCTCTCTGGTGTGTGGGGCAGACGCCCAGGGTGCCTGTTCCGGCCGCTGGGCTTAGTGTCGGCTGTCACCGTCTCAGACGCTCAACAGTTTTCAATGAGGGGCCCATTTCTGGATCCAAACTGGCATGTGTGCCAATTCTCCTCCTTCTGGGGGTGTCCCTGGCCCTGCTCTTCTCCGGCCACCACTGCCCGGGAACGAGGATGACGCCCCTTTTGCCCCACAGCTGGGCTCCCTGCCCCGTCCTGCCCCATGGCTGCCGCCTGGCCTCCTTGACTCCTGCTGTCTCCGGCCACGATGCCCTCCCTCCCTGTCTGTTTCCTCACTTTCCGCAGCTGCTGCTAGTCCCTGCTTCTCCTGGGGCCCGACGGGAGCTTCCTAAACTCGGGACCCCGTGCCTGCGGCCGGTCGGCAGAGTTAAATGTGGGTCAGGCGCCTGCTGGGTCTGTGGTGGCTGGGTGGGTGTCCAGTCTTATCTCCTGGTAGGAGAAGAGACTCCTTTTAAAGATTTTGAAGTTGTATTTTGCAAGAAGGATCAGCACAAACACATACATTGAAACATTCTGTCTTTGTTATCCAATCAGGAGCAAACTTGGACAGCACATTTGAGTTCGCAGCAGAATGTATCTTTTTTTCCTGAGCACCGGCACATTAATTCTCCTTGCCATAGACTCCCTCACGCATAATCCAAAGATTTCTTTGCGATCGTCAGAAAGAAAATATGAATGGCGTGACTTCCTTTGATTGGCCGGTACAACAGAAGACAGGAGGGTTGTTTTTTTTCCTTCCCTCTTAGGAAATCACAAATGTCAACAGATTATCTCTTAGAAGGTATGTGGATTGTTTTCACGCCCCTTAATTTTCATAAGTTGAAAATAGTTTTCCCTAGCCACCGCGCCGCTTTCACAGACGAGCCTGTTTCTGGGTAGACACGGGCCCCGTATCTGCGATTGCAATCGCTGGTATCGGGCGCTTCATAAATATCCCTGAGAGATGCTACTTGATACCTTCCCCCGTCCTGCAGGAAGCAGACTGGATACTCTTGTTTCCCAAGCAGCTAAATGTATTACAATAAATTTGCTTTCTCTGGGCTGTGGAATTGGAAACCTATAAGATGTTGAATAAGAAAACTGATACACTGCTTATCTGTCCAAAAGCTAGTGGTGTTAGGAAGCCCAGTAATTGAAAAATGGATAGCATTGATATTTGAACCTTTTTATATAACCTTTGAAGTGTAAGCCTTTTGGGGAATAAATTGCTTTTTGTAACAAGAACAATGTCAGATCCCATATTTAGAAATGGGGCACTTAATTCATTTTCAGACGGAGAAACTCGTGTTGTCTTGTTGGGAAAAACATTGCAAAATGGATTAAGCTGCACCCTGGAGAGATGATAACCTAATATAAATAACTAGAGGCGGATCTTTATTAGTTACTGAGCAAATATTGCCAAGTAGGACAGGCGACCTTCAATGGTGATTGATCGAGGGTAAGTCATCAGCAACATTGTCTTTGGAGAATAACTTTGGGGCATTTTGGGATCTTTAGTCTCTTCTAATTTAGGGGACGCGAAGGAGCTAATGTCCGGGAAGAGTGAGTTCATCTTAGTCAGTGGGGAGGGTGAGCGCTCACAGCTGGCAGAGCAGGGACTTCCGACCGGGGTGGGCAGGCGGCTCGTGGTTTGGGGCGGCGGCCAGAACTGCGGGAGCAAGGCACGGGGTTGGAACCCACACCCAACAGGACACTCAAGTTCAGGGGCATCCGCTGGAGCTCTGCGTTTCATCAGTTCTGTAATAATGAATAATTCACTCAACATGACATGGGGAACTTGACCGTCCCAGGCTGGGCCCTTTGCCGAAGCTCAGCTTGCGGGGGGAGGGGGGGGGTTGGCAGGTAGGTGTGCCTCCCGCTCACATCAGACTCAGAAGTTCTTCAGTTTGGAGGGTGACGGAGCGAAGGGTAACAAGCTCAGGTGTGGCCCTAATTTTTCGGACGACTGGCTCACAGGACGAACATCGACACTTTCATCTTCCTTTTTAAAAGTTTTGTTTAAAATGGACATGTCCACATTTCAGCCGCTGTGGTGGTGGCTCCATAGCCCTCAGCCTCTCCTTATTTTGGATGGCTTTGAGGAAGGGGACGGGCTGTTTATACGCCGTCCCTCTCCTGGGCTCGGCCTTGTGTGGTTCTCATGGCTGGAGTGGGGCGGTCCTGTCCTGAGGAGGCAAAGTGCCCCCCGTGTCAGGTTGCATCAGGAGGCCCACGCTCGCTGTGACTCGGCACCCTTGGTGTCGACCCCGACCTGGCAGGTGTCCCCTGTGAAGTGCCCCTGACCCTCTGTTTGCACTGTGGACTCTGGAAGGTGCTGTGCCCACTGAAGCAGACACGCCGTCACTCTCCGCCCCCTTGAGGACAGGGTGCCCGCAGGTTTGTGAGGCTCCGTGGCACAGGGGGCTCGCCGGCTCCCTGCCATGCCTGCCCGCTCCATCGTCTGTCCACGTCGGAACGGGCTCTCGAGCCTTCACTGTGCGCCGTGGGCTGTAATCCAGCAGTTCCAACGCATGTTCCTGCTCAGACTGTTCCAGTCTCCCACGCGCCCCTCCGGCCCTTCGACACCCTCTTCCCGGCAATGCCGATTTTCTCAAGCACTTCCGTGTGGTTTGTCACTCGGCCATTCCCCAGGCTCATCTTGACTTGGCCGTTTCTCCACGGGGCCTGGGCCTCTTTCCTTGGAGGACACCTTAGAGACCAAGGTCTGGTGCCAGGTGAATAATGTGGTTTTGACTGAAGAGAAACAGAAACACACATCTAAGTGCAGGGGCAGGTGGTGGGCCGCGGCGTGGAGAGCAGGTGTGCACGCTTGCCCACCTGCTGTGCTGGGCCGTTCCCGCCCCTGGCACACTGCTCGATGCGTGTGCGTGTGGGCATGCATGTGCAGGCGGGCCTGTGTGCATGTGACCGAGGACGAGTGAACCTGGGAATTGGCCAGGGGCGGGGGTGAGGGCCATGAACCCTCCCGTGGAGAACAGATTCACACGTGGCGGACTCCGCCTGCTGCTAGCCGCCTAATGGGGAAAAGATTAAAACCCACGGCTGTGAGGCCCCCTCGCTGGCCTCGACAGCATGACCACCATCCCTGTGGGCGCCAAGGTCTCCCTCTTGAAAAAGAGGCTTCACTTCACCTTCCAGAACGGACTCATTTTACTGTTTCTTCAAGACCGGCGATTCTGTTGTTTTTTTTTTTTAAACGAGGTTGATGGTGCAGGAAAGGTCAGGGTGATTATTTAGTGGGAAAAATTGTATTTGCGGGGACTTTATTGGTTCCCTCTCAGAAACCTGACTTGTTTATGACATAAGTCATTTTAGGGCAGTCGGTGGCAGTTATTTCTCTTCCGTGACATTTCTCCCCCTGTGCAGAGTGGTGCCATAAATGACTTCGGCGGTGCCACGGTGCTACTGTATTTCTGAATGTTGTAAAACTTTGCTCCGCGCGGTCAGACTGAAGTGTGACCCTCCGCTGCTCGAGAGAAGCACCAGGGCCTGGGTTTTGGAGAAGGCGTTTAAGGGAGTAATATACAGGGTAGAAAATTTGTGGGGAGTAGGGTAAGCCCAGCCTTTATTTTTATGTTTCCTCCGAGACGCAGAATTAGTTTGGGGTCGCATGCCGCCTCATGGACAGTAAGCCCCCCGGGTCATCGCTAGTTTGTCCTCGAGTGCTCTCGGGCTCCGGCCGGATTCTTGGACGTCCGGGTTCCGTCTGCCACGCTGTGTCTCTGGTGTGAGGTCTGAGCTGATGAGCTTCTCACTCTGCCTGCACAGCGAGAGGCATCGCTGCCCTGGGCCAGACAGAGGCTCCAGACGGTGCTGCAGACGGCTGGGTCCTGGAGCAGGATGGCTCCCTGAGGTCCTCTGGGGCTCTTCCCGTCAGGGGCTTTGCCGGGGCTCCCAGGCTCTCCAGCCTCCCCTCCAAGGCCAAGAGCTCCTGTGGATTGGAGGGGGGTCCTGTGTGGCTGAGGGGCTCTCAGACTCCGCTTTCATCTGTTTATAGCACAAGTGGCTCCCTTATGAAGTAGGATTCAGTGCCGGTTACTGCATTTTCGGTTTATCGCTCTAAGGCAAACCCATCACTGCTGCGTGGAGCATACTCATGGCAAGTGGCCATCGCAGGGACAGTGTCTTCTACTCACACCGCAGGTAGTGGTTTCCCTGGGATTTCACATAACTCTGCCGTCTATCTTCCTATCCATGCATCCATCATCTATCCATTTATCCATCGTCTGTTCAAAAAATCGTCACCACAAGCGTGGGAGGAAAGTGGGGAAGCTGTGGTCACCTCCACGCTCAGCTGAAGGAACAGCTGGATGCAGGTCACAGGCTTTGTGTCACACAGCCCGTGACAGGCAGAGCAGTGACGGGAAGCCGGGCGGGAGCCCAGCTGGTGCTCTTGCCCTCCAGGAGGGTGGCCTCCCCCAGAGAAGAGAGCAAAACCCCAAACTGCAGCCGGCTGTGGGAGGCCCCTGGCTGGCCTCTGTGTGGCCCAGAGGGGTGCGCTCTCACGAACAAGCCACTGGGGGCGCTGTGATGGGGGTCAGCTTGACCTTCACCGCAGGTCCACTCTGAGGCGGACACTGAGATGGAGTGGACGTCCCTGAGCCTGTCAGTCACCAAGGCTCCAGGATGAGGAGCCCTCCCTCCCACGGCCGGCGATGAGCCAGTGTATTGGGAAAAGACTTGGGGCTCCCTCCAGCCTCGCCCTCCACACACTGGGCCTCTGGAGTCACAGGGCAGCTCTGGCGCTGGGCGTGCCCACCTGTGCCCGCGGACTGGGCGGCGCCCACCTCCTCGGGGGCGGTCACGGCTCACGGGCAGCCGCAGCAGCGCGCAGAGAACTGAGCTGCCCGGTACCCTTCTTCGCTTTGACGGGATTGCCCTTCACCGCAAATTCAGCATTCCTGAGACTCAGAGTGAGTCTGACCCGGCAAGAAACAGCATGAGTTCATCTCCTGTAAGTTTGTGTAGGGCCCACACTTCCCAACGCTGTCCGTGCCAGGCCGAGGTGCGCGGGACAGAGGAACTGGGGGAGGAGGGAGAATGAACGCCAACCACTGAGTAACTGAGTCCTGTAAGGGAGGGAGGCGGGTGCTGGGGCGTGGGGGCCGGAGGAGCACACGACTCGTGTTCCTGCGTGCTCCGAGCTGGAGCCCCAGTGCCTCCCGCAGTCTGTGCCGGGGCCTCCGCGGCAGGTCCCGGCTCTCTGCTGCCCGGTTTGCTCCCCTCACCGGCCCCCCAACAGCTGCGGCTTTGGGGAGCCTCCGATGGGCACAGCGCCGAGGGCTGGGACGCCTTTTCCAGCCCGTGTGACCCTCTCTGCCCTCCCCCTCCTGCCCGGTGCTGCAGAAAGTTGACATTCTGCCCAAACACAGCATCCGTGTCCATTCTGACTCTTTACTTGCTACGTTTTCGTGCTTTTTTAAATGGTGAACTCAGCTTATTAAATAAAAGAGAACTTCCCATTTAACAAAATTATGTGGAGGATGAGAAGATTTTGTAAAACAAAATATCCAGGTTTTTTTTAAAATAAAAAAATTGAATCCGTAGCTCAGAGTTCCTGCAGGCCACTGTTTGTCAGTGATACCTGGACGAACGAGGCTACACAATGTAACACGTGGCAGGAAGTAAGTTCTGTGTTTGGAAATGCCTGCCCGTGTTCGGTTCCGTGCAGCTCCGGGTGCAGGACACTCGTGTGGAGATGCCAGGAGGAGCACCGGCCAGCAGGCGCCCACGGCCCTGACTCGGTGCAGTGCGGGGTGAGGCCGGGGCCGGCATTTCCGGCAGAAGGCAATGGGATCCCCTGGGGCTTCAGCCACAGCCCCTGGAGCTTCCAGGCCTGGAGATGGTGATGTTCGACTTCCACTCTGCAGGAGCCGTGTGTGTGTGTGCATGCGCATGCCCAAGCATATCCATGTGTGTGTGCTTGTGTGTGCATGTGTGCACATGTGCACATGAATGTTCTCGTGCGCAAACGCCCAAGCATATTCACGTGTGTTTGTGTGTGCGCACGGATGTCCTCGTGTGTGCACGTGTGTGCCCTGAGCACACCCACATGTGTGTTTGTGTTTTGTGTGCACACACTGATGTTCTCGTGTGTGTGTACATGCCCACACATATCCGTGTATGTATTTATGAGTGCGTGCATGCCTGTGCACATGGGTGTTTTCGTGTGCCCATGTGCTCATAGACGCACATACGCATACCCATGTGTGTGTGCATATGCCCATGTGTGTGTGTGCGTGCGTGCAGGGATGGAATGTTTTTGAGTCCTTCTGGTAGCCTTCCCAAGGTGACTTGGTGTCATGCCAGTCCGTGTGACCCAAGGGAGGCAGACGGAAGCAGGCGGGGTCCCCAGGACCGTGGAAGGGGACAAGAGAGAGATGGGGAGGGAGGGAGAGAGGGAGACAGAGAGACAGAGCGTGAGCTCCTGACCTTCTCAGTGTCTCAGGCTGGCTCACGCGGTGCGGGGACAAGGGAGGGGACAGGGGGGACTCTCCCCAGCAGCGCGCCTGCCGGTTCTCGAACCAGCCCGGCCGTCCCCGCGGAGCGTGTGCCACGGTGCTCCTGGCCTGTTTTGCCTCCCTTCCCTCCCGTGTCATTTACGGCGCCCTCGACAGCACGGGCCGCCAGCCTGGCACTCCGGGGCCGAGCCGGCAGTGCGGCGCGATCTCCTAATGGCTTCTCCTCATCCCGCCCTCCCCGAGAGACCCGGTGGCAGATTGTAGACTCAATTACTCTCGTGTCAGGTGATTATCCGAGGTCTTAATGCAATCTTCCGTTCACACATACCATATTTCAATTACGGCAGCTATGGAACAAGCTGTGTATTCAAATCGCCAATCACCTTATCACTGCTGAGCAATGTCAACTGTAAGGAACGCCAGCTGAAGGCAATTACACATGTGTTGAGAGCCGATTATGATGACTCTCTGTGGTATTTGTGATGAGCTGGGGAATGTTCTGAAAATTTAATTTAATGACAATATGCTTGCTGTACAATCCATAATACCTCCTGAATCCAGCATGGGGCTATTAAAACTGATAGGAGCATATTATCGCCGCGCGGAGGCTGGGCCGGGCTGCGCGCTCGATGCCTCTACGGGGAACGGAGGTAATTTCTCCCCATATTTCTAACGGCGGAGGCAGGCGGCTCCGGTTCCAGCTGCACTCGGAAGGTGGTCCCCCTCTCCCGAGCTGAGTTAAGGTGTTTTGTGTGCTGTGGCAGCTTCCGGAACCGAGGGGACTCTGGCTTCCTCGTGGGGCCCAGCGAGCCATAACCCTGTGACAGGGGACCCAGCAAAGGGGTTCCAGACTGTCCCCCTTGCACTGAGTTCCACGTCCCCCAGACGCCGCATCCTCCCCCACGCAGAGTGTCGGTGATCAGCACGCCACACTAGCACAATCACGCAGCACGGTGGCCCTGTGAGGGGACCCTGACACTTGGCACCCACAGAATGATTTCAAATGGCCCATAGCCAAGGCCCGGGTAAGGACGAGGTGACGGCCCTCTGGCTCCTGGTCCCTGGCCAGGCTGGGGCTGCCCCCCTCATTAGTGGAGGACACGCAGCCAGGCCCGAGCACTGTGGGCCGAGTGAGGGGCGGCAGTGTGGGCGGCTAAGGACGGGGCCCCTGGGTAGGCCAGGCCAGCACAGTCAGGGCGGGCTCGGGGATGGACGGGGAAGAGCTTCCCACAGCTCCCAGCGTGGCGGGAGCGGGTCTGCAGGGGAGCGGGTGACGTCCCTGGTCCGTCTTTGAAGACAGAGTGGCTCAGGTGGCAGGTGGGCTGCTTGGGCAATGTCATCACTTACCTGCGGGTTCCCTGCCAATTCGACCCAAATCCATGCTTTGCTTCACCTCCTGCGGGGCAAGGACCAGATTCACCCGAGAACAACACAGGCCCACCTTGTTCTGTGCACTAGCAGAGGCGGGGAGAAAACGGAGCTGGAGAGGTTTGGGTGTATTAATTGAAGGAATTGCCAACTTAGTTTTTCAGGCCATTCGTGGTCCCACGCTATTTTAAATGGCTGCTTATTTTGGATGTGTATTTAAATGCCGTGTGTCTCTTTCACGGAATGTATTTCTTTGGAGTGTGGCCGTATTTAATTCCTTAACGAAGACCGCAGTGTGACAACCAGCTCGCACAACCACCGACCCTCTCTCCTGCTCACAGTTTCTCTGGGTGATGTTGTTACCATCCAGTCCTGCAAACGCCGCCCCTGTTTATTTTATCACCTGTCTCCCTTAACCAGAATTTCAACAGCACAAAGACAGGTACTTTTGTCTGTTATTTTTTATGCAAACACCCAGTAAATGTTCGCAGAATGAATGTATCAATCTTCCGATATGGGCACCTGTTGTTTACTTAACGTGGTCTCTGCATTTTGGTTTATACAATGAAAACATGGTCTGGCGTCAGATTTCTCAGTTGCTAAATAACCCCCACCTGTTCTGACTGCAGTTCCGCCAGAACAGATACTCTCCCATTGTAAAAGCTAGTGGGCGGAGAGTAACTGTTTCATATTTCTAGTATGCACTGAGTTTACCCATGGACTTGCAGACGGGGAGGGCTGGAGGCACGGCCGGTGGTCAGTGGAGGTGCTGTGACCGGCAGAGGGTTCCGCTCTGGTGGTCCCGGGCAGTGAGGACGTGGTGGGCACTGTGGGCCAGGGCGTGGGTGCCCAGGGCTGCCACTGGAGGCCAGGGGCTGCCTCCCCCCAGCACTGGTGGGCAGCTTGACTGCAATCCAGTCACTCTGAACCCGGCCTCTGCCTGTGTGGGGCAAGGGACAGGAGTCCCAGCTCTCCACGCAGCGTGTGGGGTTCAAGGTCAGAGGATTTGCAGGGTGTTTCTGAACCGGGGGGCCTGCCACTGGGTTCCCTGTGAGCGGTGTGCCTGCCCCTATGAGGACGATTCCACAGGAATGAAAAGTAGGAAGGGAATTGCTGCTTCTAGAAATTCTGTCAGGTGGACTCGGGCTAGAGCAAAGCTGGCTGCAGGCCACCGGAGCCTTGCCCCACCATACTCTGCTCCAATTTACACAACACGTGCTAAAGGGTTAGTGTAACCACCGGCAGCCAGGAGAAGCTTCGTGCAGCTGCAGGCTTGCTGTGTCAACTCTGTGGGCGTTTTCCTCCAGTAGCGGCAGGGGCGTTTGTGTTGTCACAGTTTGGGAGGGGCTTCTGGCATCTAGTGAGGGGCCCCCGGAGGCTGCTGACCCCACACTGCGTGCAGGGCGCCCCCACATGCCTGGAGCGCCGAGGGAGACAGGCAGCCCTGGTCATCAGGGGAGAGAGCTCCTGGGGGAAATCGAGTCACCCGAGTTGCTTTTAGAAAAATTGGAACAGATCTCAAGCCTTTACAGTATTCTTTATGGTCCCCAGTTGTTGTAAATTCCTTCTGTGAGTGGCCTTCCCTGGCCGTGGCCCGTCCCCTGTCGGTGCCAGTCTCGTCTCGTCACTTTGCATGTGGTCTTTGCGCAGGGAGGGTAGTGGCGCCCCCATGCACGTGACCCTCTCCAAGGGACCCTGCTCACCAGAGAGCTGCCTCGGGACCCCAGGCCAGGGACAGCCGCAGGGGCACGCCAACCCAGGGCGTTTCTCCCGTGATCCTGAATGTGCCAGCAAGGGGAGCCTCTGGGCAACAGGCTGACATCAGGGCCACCGAGTCATGTTTTCCAGAGGGGGTGGCCTCCTGCCTGCCTCTCAACAGCCACCCGGTGTGGCCACTGCAGGCCACGGAACCTGAGGACCCCGAGCTGCAGGATAAGCCCTGGGACGAAACATTCGGGACAGTTTGATGTAACTGTGACTTTGGGTGGGCAAGCACTTCCTGTGACCAGCCAGCCTCGCGGCGTCTGTCTCCGTGGGACGCATTGAAAGCGAGGTCATCCCTGACCTGCGTGGCAGCGAGCACCCCTGCTGCGCCGGCCCGAACTTCACCAGTGAGCACCTTGCAGTAGCTTTCCGCAATAGTCTTGGGGTTACCTTAAAACAGAACTAAAAAGAACCACACAGATTCAAGGAAATTAATCTCCGGGCACCATGCATTCTGGTTTCTTTTCTCTCCAGGGTCTACAGGTAAGAGGAATATTCCATTATTTACATGAAGATATCAAAAACAAGCCATTCATGTCTGCGTTCGTCGGATTTGAAATTTCATTGTCTTCAGAGTTGCATTGCAGGCTCGACTGTGCCACCAGAGTCAGAGCTTATATTTTTGTAAGTGTCAGAGATAAGCGCTGTCTTCACATTTATGTGTAGCTTCCACAGCTATTAACATTTTTGAGTAAAATACATAACAGGGGTTACTCATAGAATGGAGTGCAGTAATTGGATTTATTTGTGGAAGTCTTATAATCACACATATAAAGAATGCAGGCAACTGTACTCAAATATGGTTCTTTTCCCAAACACGAGCCGCCGTACCGCCAAATAAACCCGGGTCTTTATAGCAGCCGCTGCTGCTGGCTGTTTTTCTTCACGTATAATTCTTCACTCAGAAAAAATGCTATCTGATTACAAATTATGTACCTATTCTTACTTCTTTTGCCCAAGGCGGCAGTTAATTTTTGCCATAGGTCATAGAGGATAAAGCCCCAAAGATCGGGGGGCTTCTTAATTGCGCTGCCGCAGAGAGCTGTCGCCGGGCGCGGCGAAGGAGTTATTGCACCTCCCAGATAATGCCCTTTCCCCACGAGCCACGGAACACGTTCCTCCTCTGCTGCTGCCATATTAATTAGACTTCAAGGATGGTAGAGAAATTATAGCTCAGGCTCCTGCTCAAAAAATTTAGGCAATGTTATAGAAGGAATCTTGCCAGAACTTACAGGGAAAGGAATTAACCTTGAGGCTTTTTGTGTTTGTTTGTTTGTTTCAGAGAGAAAAGAAAAAAAAGAGCCCCAACCTCTGCTGGTGCGGGTCCCGCTGCAACAATGTATGAATTTGATACAATTCCAGGTGAAGTTTGTCAATTCCGATGTTGTAAAAACGGAGGGAATGGGCGTGACCTGCGGAAATCTCAGCCAACGGTAGACATTTCCTGTGCCGGCCGTATATCAAGCGTACAGTGAGGAAGGACGGGGGAAAGCAGGAAAGAAGGGCAAAAGGCGAAGTGGTTTGTGTCCATTTAAGAAAAAATCAATAATAGCATAAAATTGATTTAGTGCTTGTCATAAAACATAAGTAAGTGCTGGAAAATAGAGAAAATTGAATCTCAATTTAATCTGCACAAAAGCCACACTGTACTGATGAGGCAGCTGGGGTGGGGGCGGCGGGGGACCTGGGGAGAGATACTTAATTGTCATATTGAAGACTCTTTTCGGCTGCGGCCGTGTGGGGGAGGACCCATTAATCATGTGGATAAGGGGCACTGAAATCAAATCTCAATTAAAATCTGTTCAATAATGTCTCTAATATGTTTCTCAAGCATTAATTTTTTCCCATCGATCCCGCAGCCCATAAATCAGCCGCGTTGCCGGGGTGGGACGGTTTATGGGGCCGTCGCAGCTTTATGAAGTTAATGCGGCACATCCGTTTCATCTGCGCGGGCTGAAGTTTTATGTCTGTTGTTCATTCCTATTATTTTCTTCAGCTAAAAATTATTTGGGCAATAAAACTGGAACCCAAGTTCATTTTCCCCCCAAAGATCTCTATATTTAGCCATCAGATGCCAGGTTGCTTTTCTCAAATTCAGCAGGGGATGGGACACTTTCCACGTGAGAAAGCCGTGCACCTAGAGGGCTTCAAAGAGATTTCAGAGAGGACCCCAAACGCAGCCGCTCCGGGTTTGCTTGGGATCGTTCTCAGGTACCTTCGAAGAGTTTATACCTTCTGAACAAAAAGCCGTGCGTGTCCACTGCCGGAGCGGTCCTCAGGCAGGGGGCTGTCCGCAGTGGACGTGGAGGTGGATTTGTGCTTTGAAACCAATTACACAGGAGTCTCCTCGTCACCAAAACATTCACGGAGCAGGTGGAGCTCTTCACAAGAAGGGACAATGTCTACATGTCCTGTGACTTTGGTGCTACGTTAAAACTCCACTTAAAATTGCAAGTCGTCTAGGACCCAGGATGAAGAGGGGAAAGGGGGTCCTGGAGGTTAGGTCGCCGCACGTGGAGGGGGGTGGGGGACGTATCAGCAGTTGGCCCCCACCTGGCTGTGGAACAGTCGAGCACAGTGCCACCCGGCAGCGTCTCCGCTACAGACTCGGGGGCCGACGTGTGACCTCCCCTCGGGCGCTGGCTCGGTGGCCCAGGACACTCGGACTCCGGAGCTGGCTCCTGAGATTCCCGTGGCTTCAGGGTTCTTACAGCTGTCTGCTTGAAGACGCCCAAAGTGTCATTTTGAACATTTCTGCTTCTGCTGGGTGAGGGTATAGCTGTGCATTTTACACCGTACTGGGCTTGAGTTTGGGTGATAGTGTCATACACATGGATTTGCTTATCTGCTCAATCACTCACTGTAATTGGTGTGGCTCACGGATGTGTATTCTGTGGGCTGTAATCCAACGTTATTTTGTTTTCTTGCTCAACTTTCTACATCTTTGGCCTTGGGTGCCCTTCCAGTTGGCCCCGGGGTCCCTTTGAGCAGCGTGGGCTGCGGGTTCTGTTTTTGGTTTCTCGAGCAAGCCCTACGTCCCAGCACTGCCAGGAGCTCAGGCCCTCTGTCTCCGGCCCCCATCCTAGGAGCCACCTCTCCAAGGACCGCTGGCTCCTTTCTCTGAGCCGTTGCATCAGAAACCAAGAGCTGGGCACCAGCCTGTCCCTTGCTTCTAGGCCCTGTCCACTGACATACGATGGGAAGGTGTCTGTGTGTGCTATGCCCTGTGTATGTGAGCATCCATGACTACTTCTGTATGCATCTAGGAGGGTCCATGTACATGGGTTCCATACACACGCATACATGTGCACACACCCCCACATACATGTACATATTTATGAGTCCTTCCTGATGCCCCTGGCTCTAACCCCCACCCCAGGGACTGCTCCCACTTCCCTGTTTTTGTTGTCAGCCCCCCTGCTTCAGCGGGGATGGGGCCAGCAGCAGCCCCAGAACCCACGGCGGCAGCATCCGACCCCTGCCTGGGGCCCCGTCCACAGCTAACCTTCAAGCCACTTGTTTTGCTTTGGCCGCAAGACACAACTTATTCTCGCCTCTCCCCCTTGAAATGACATCCAGGCTCCAGCCCAATGCTCCAGTGTTTCCCGTCCCTGGACCCACGGCCACCTGCTCAGCTTTTTGGAGGACCCCTCCCGACCCAGACCCTCCCCATCACACGGGAGCTTCCCAAGCGGAGACAGGATGGCCTTGCTCCCCATCAAAAGGACCCAGGCTCAACCACCTCTTTGTATTAAACCGCCCACCGCACCCCAGTACCCTCGGCCCGTCCGCACCACAGGTCGCTGCTGCCCTGAGCCCCCACACACTCTGTGCAGAGGGTTGCTGGGCGAGAAGGGACACGCTTGGGGAACTGTGAGTGCTTGTGGGGACATCTGCACTCCTGTGAGAGGCTCGGGGACCAAGTCTGCCGACAGTGACGTCCCCATGGAGTCAGGAAGGGCCGGCAACTGCCCTCGGAGGGACGTCCCTGGGCGGGCCAGGCTGGGTGGAGGGGACAGACCTGGGTGTGTCGCCGGGAGTGGGCGAGTCATCATGGCCGTGGGCAGAGGGACAGAGCTGCCGACAGACGGGAGCAAGACTGCCCAGGGTGTGGGGTTCCGCCGTCAGTAAAGGACAAAGGCCCGGCGCAGGGTGGCCTTCCTGATGTGTGGACTGGAGAGAGCAGGAGTGGGGATGGAGGTGGCGAGAAGCGAGGGAGCCCGAGGGAGATCTCAGGCAGGGGGCAGGGAGGACAGGGCACTTCCAGGGTCTGTTCTGAGCGCAAATCGACGGGACCTAGTGAGGGTTTGTGTGAGGACAGGGGAGGGACCCACGAGGTCATAACTGGATGGTGGAGGGCCTTTTACCAGAACAGGTAAGGAGACAGAGACGGGAGGAGGAAGCACAGGATCTGGGTGTGGTCATACTCCGTGCACCCTGCCTGTGGGATGCAGGAAGGGGGCTGGTGCCCAGGCTGTTCTCGGTAATCAGGTTGGGCTCAGAGGTCAGAAGCGAGGTGACGAGGTCAGACAGGGACTCTCAGAAAGCACGCTGCAGGCCGGCCTGGAGCTGAACCACGTGCTACGGCATCCCACGGCATCGTTCTGCGGACCCGAGGGCTCCCACACTCAGTAGGACCATACGTGTCAGAGAGAAGGTTGGTGTTCAGGTCAACGTGTGGCTCTGGCCTCGCTGTTGGGCGCCAACAACCTCCACAGAGGCAGCTGCCCCATCAGCTCAGGCCCCGAAACTGGCTCGCTCAGCACTGCGACGCAGACCACAGCCCAAGCCGTACGCTACTCCCACCGCTGACGCCTCGCCTCCCCGGCCCCGGCTGCAATAAAACCGACCGCGATGGACTCATTCGCTGTGGATGGGACTCACGGATATAGCTCCCCAAGCCACTGTTCTGAATTAGCGGTAGTTAAGCACCCATTGATGGAGGCTTCCAATAAAGGGCCCCCAACCAGCCCCCCGTTAGCCCTGCACCACCTCGGAAGGAGAGGAGCTGCCATAAGCTGCCCACACTTGGAACGTGCCAGAACAACTGGGGACCTAGTCATTCTCTGCGCGCCTGCCATGGCATAATGGCGTCTGCCACGAGGGCGTTTGCACGCCGACAAACCCCGATGCCACGCCGGACGAACTGGGGTTTTTTTCCATTGCCTTGCTTTTCTCCTTGGAGTCTGCTCAGACGGAAAGGCTGGGGTCTGAACGGGAGGCAAGCGGAGTTTTTCTGACCCTCCCGGGGACAATGCAAGCCTGAGAGGCACGCATTTGAAAGCTCAGGCAGATCCAGCTCTCCTGCAAAAGACTGAGGTCCCCTGAGTAGGCCAATTATCAATCACCATGTAGGTGAGCTCTCTCCCCATTCACGAGGCTGCCTCGGTGTCATTCACACGGCCGCGCTGACGCCTTGTCAGAGAGAAAGGGCTTTTCCTGTCTCATTGCCCCGACACAGGGCGCCTGAGCTCTGCCCCACGGCAGGGCCAGGGCAGGGCCGATTCGGCTCCTCCGTCCGAATAAGACCCTGGCCAGACTCGTCCAGTCCAAAGGGCCCTGTCCTCCTCCCGCCGGGGCTTCCCACTGACCCCCGGGAGGAAATGACGTCAGGTGTGGAATTCTGGCAGCGGGCTGTGCCAAAGTCACGCTTTGAGGATCTCCTCACTTTGTCATCCAAATGTCCACTGCACCCCGGAAACCGTGGCCTGGACGAGGGGCTCCAGGCAGAACATAGGAGGTCTTCAGGGGAAACAAGCAAATTCACACATAGCACAGGCTCATGTCTGTTTCTATAGCTGTCTTCTAAAACACCCGATAAGAAGCGAACAAGCCAAAACAACACCATTCGTCTCAGAGATAACTTATTTCCAAGATGTTGGAAATTCTACAGTCACCCAGGAGTACCCCGTTCCTGGGCTGGAAATTCGCCAGTCAGAAAGAAGTCAGGCAAAGTCTGAGGTCGACCCTGAAGAGCTCCAGGTGCTTCCTTTTCTTTTTCTGCGGAGAAGGAGATTGTCTCGTGTTTCTCGTTTAGCAAATTCTGAACCAGACCGATGCGCTTTGCTGCCGTTGGGTGTGGCTGCTTCCCAATCCCCTGCTGCCGGTGAACAGGAGAAAAATGTGCATCTTTATGTCTTAACTTCCAATTTAAATATTGTATCACAAAAATGCAACAATAATCATCTAATTAGATAGAAAGTAACACATCAACAACAACAAAACTGGTAACAATTCACTATGCAAATGTCAGATATATTTTTAATTTAGGTAATTTAAAAATATAATTGTTTTCCTCCTCTAAGTAATTCCAGGAGGCGCCCCTGAGACACCAGCAGGGTGGCGTCTGGTGAAGATCCCGCTGCAGCTGCCGTATCTGGGCAGGAGGGTCACCCTGTCCCGGCCGTGCCCACGAACACCCAATTGTTTGCCTCTGCTGAGGCTTCATTAATTAAGTTAGTTTAGAGCGCTGCTCCCTTTCCATTAAAATTGGCCTGTGGCATCAGAGATTTCTCCTCTGTCCCGCCTCGATCAGGCTGCCCCTTGCAGCCGGCTGTGGCCTGTGTTCCTGCCACCAGGCGACACCTTCAGCAGGAGTGCTGGCACCTGCGTGGTGGCGTGAGCCAGACACACTTCCCAGAATGCACAGCGCTCGGTTATGTAAGAACAGCCCTCTGAACTCACCTGCCCTCCCTTCCACGGACACCGGTATCTGATGGGTTAAGCAAATCTGAGGGTGGAGGGAGGCGTCGTTTTGCCTCTGGTGATGATAAGCCCCATCGGCCCCACATTTTCTCTCTGAACTCGCCTGGCTCACAATGGCTGATTTCTTTTATGGAAAATATGTACTGTGTGCATGCCTTCTGGCATCAGAAGGGAGGGAGGATGAAAATGGACTTCGATTGCTACCAAAACCAGAAAAAAGCAGTTTCATATTTTTAAAAATTTGTTTATATGATTTAGATGTTGCAGAAGAGATTAAAACAGCATGTTGGCTTCTATTTTAAAAATCAGTGTGGACCCACCATTAAGTTTGTTGCATTCAAAAATTAAGTTTTGTGTATTAAAATTAATTCACTATTTTCTTTTTTAAAAAGATTTTATTTATTTATTTTCAGAGAAAGGGAGAGAAAAAGAGAGGGAGAGAAACATCAGTGTGTGATTATCTCTCATGCGCCCCCTACTGGGGACCTGGCCAGCAACCCAGGCATGTGCCCTGATTGGGAAGCAAACCGGTGACCCTTTGGTTCACCGGCTGGAGCTCAATTCACTGAGCCACGCCAGCCAGGGCTGATTCACTATTTTCAACATATCAAAATACACAGTGTGGTGGCTCGTGCTGAGGAGGGTGCCCTCTGAGTGGGGTGCCAGGGGAGCCCATGTTCTCCCTTCGTCCCCCTTCCCGGTGCCCCTGGCAGGCCCAGGAAACCGGGCAGACTGCAGAGAGAGCCCTCCACACCTTACTTGTCGACACCGGTGTTTTGTGATTATTAATCACCAGCCTCACGGCTCTTCTTGAAGCCGGAACCCGACGGGCGGGAGAAGCAGAAGCTGCTGCAGGAGAGGCATGCCTGTGTGGCGTGTGGCCTTCCAGGTGAGGCCGACTCTTGGCTGGATCTTGGGAAGTCGCTATCGACAAGCGAGGATGGGTCGCCCACCGTGTGCATGCGGCGCCTGTGCGGGACTCAACGTCTTCATGCAGCTTCTCTTCCAGGGGCTCCCAGGAGGGCTCCCCTCCCCCCGGCCCCCCACCCCAGGCAGCCTGACTGGGAGACGAGAAAGCATGTTTACCTGGTTGGCCACTGTGGTTTTATACAGTAACGTCAGCAAGCAGGCTGCCGAATCCCTCGTGGGATGTGACACGTTGTACGCTCTGCTCCCCTCCCCCCGGGGGGTCTGCACTTCAGCAGGGCCAGGTGGAGACCGCTGCCAAAGGATGATCCTCCGATGCCCGAGACAGGCCTGAGGCCGGGTGGTTGTGGGTGTGGGTGCGGACGGGCCCTGGAGGTGCAGGCGGAGGAGGTCGCCACCTCCCTCCCAGCAGGCGTCCCCGACAGCACTTGCCACCAGGTCAGGGTGTTTCGCTTCTCTGTGAGCCTCGGTTTCCCCACCACAGCATGGAAACTGCTTCAGCTCCTTCACGGGGCTGGTGGGCTGTGTGTGCGCAGCACGTACGTGGGGAGTGAATGAGGTCAATAATCGTGGACGTGTTCCAAACACACCTTCCTCCTGCCCCCCCTGGCCCCCTGAATCGTTAACCTGAGCACGCTGTGTCTTCTTGTGCACCAGAGACGTGTCAGAGAGCTCACACACACGAGTGCGTGCCCATGGGTCTGGCGCCCCCTGTGCCGAGAACAGAAGCAGGTGCGCTGGCAGCTCAGGGGCCGTGCTGGTGGGTGGCCGGTTCTGCGTGCTTGTACAGGGGCCCCAGTGCGGCGGGCGCCCTTCTCCGGGGCTCTGTTCGCCCAGTTCCCAGGCGCCCTTTCTTTCCTTACAAACGCAGAGTCTGGCCCTGCGGCCAGCCCACAACACCACACCACTAAATTCACGTGGCAGTCCTGCCGCATTCCCATAATCAGTGACACGGGATGATTTTCTGCTGCTGACAAGGCTGCGTATCGAGTATGATAACGGTCACTCTGTCTTCGTCCCCGGCTGCAGGGTGACATCAATTCACCTGCCGACCGGCCCGAGAGGCCACCAGCTCCCCATCCATCTTCACGCAGAGCTGCCTGGAGTCTAACAGAAAGCTTGAAATGACACCCGTCAATCACTCTCTGCCGCCGCCGCCCCTGCAGGGGTCCCAGGGCCCGCCACTCCCCCACCGTGCCCGGGACACCAAGGCGGACCCCGGCTGCAACACCTGCTCACCGTCGGGTGGAGCTGACGGCCAACCACGCATGGGAATGTGGAAGCAGCAGATTCCGCGTGGGCAGACATGCTCCAGATGTGTTCTGTGGGGGACAAGGGCGCCACTGCCGAGACGGGCGCTTCTTGTCCTGCGGTGATTTTCAGGAACGTTTAAGGAGGAAACGCATTTTTGTGATGGATGGGCGGCCACCTCTGAATATCTTCTCCGGTTTTCCTGCCTTTAGAACAAACTCGGAAAGCTCCGTGAGCATAAGCAGGACAAGCAGAAACATGTCGCGTTGGAAATGCGTGACGGTGGAGGTAGAGGACAGGTCGCACCACCGACCTCTGTGTCACCGGACGTTGAAACCGTCAGAGAAGCGGGGAGAGGACAAGCTGGTGTCCGCTCCTCATTCCTTCCTACCCTATTGGGAGGCCTTCCAGTCCCATGAGGATGAGTTTCTTTGCTTACCCAAAGAAAACAAAGGCTAGACTGATCCGTGATACGTTTAGAAACATTTTCTCCAACGAGAAGGAGCTCGGAGAGGGCGAATAGATTTGTGAATTTGTAACAGTGTGTCTCCATGCGCATTTCAAATGGAAGTCTCTTCCCCGTGCAGGATGCGTTGGGAAGTTCAACTCCTTACCCACACCCTACTGCACAAAGCCGTGCTGGTGTAGTTAGTTTGCAAATAGACCCTCCTCCGGGCGACCCTGGGTGAGGCGCAGGAAAGCCCTGTGGGGTCTCGTCCCCATCTCCATGCGCACGTCCCAGCTCCGTCTCTGAGGGGAGGCCGCGTCACCACAGCCGTTCTCACGAGTCACGGAAGTTACGTGGGATGTGCAGAGAGTGCGTCAGCGTCGGGTGGTGGCCCATCCCTGCTGGCCAGGCGCTGGGAACGTGTGAATTATTCCCCTTAATACCACACCGGTGTGCTTTCAGCTCAGTCTCTCTGAACCCCGGGGACAGATGTGCACCCGCAGGACACACGGAGGAGCCCCGTCGACAGGGCCAGGAGAGCCGGCGGGAGTCCCGGGCGCTGGTCAGACCCGTGCCAGCCCCGTCTGCACGTCTGTTGGGGGGGGGGGCGGGAGTGTTTGCAAATAGCACAGGGCACACAGCCCCCCAAAGTGCTTCTTCCAGGTGTAACTCGGCCGTGATCTCTGCCCGTGCACACGCACACATTTGCACGCACGCACACAGCTCCTGGTGCAACACTGGAAAGACGCAAAGCGACGCTGAAGCACCGAGAACTCTAACCACGCGGGTGCGAGGGAACCGTGAGGGAGAAGGTCGCTACTGCCAAGAAAACAGCCGTCTCTCTGAGGACGTTGGAACTGAGGTGGGCGTCAGTCCCTTAGGTTTTCAAAGGGACGGAGAGTAACCCGCACATTGACAATGGGTGCTCGCTCGGTCTCTGTAAAAGGTGTGAGCACGGCCGGCCGGCCTCTCTTCCCACCCAGGCCGCCCCCGGTCTCTGCGGCCCAGGGGTCTCTGCGCCTGAAATCTAACGACCGGTTTCACCACGTTGCCGGTTTTCTCCTGTCGTCCGAACGCCACCAGTTCAGTATCCTCCATAAACCCGGAGCCCTGGCCCTCCCGGCCTGGCGGCCCTTCCGAGGGCCTGTGGACTCGCAGGCTGTCCCGGTGAGATATGGCCCAATCACCGGCCGAAGTTTCCTGTGTCAGTTTTGATGTATCCGATCATCGCTGGAGGTTGTTTGCAATGTCCAGTGTTCTGTGAAGATGGGCTTTTCATATCCTTTATTGTTTTTACTGACAAAAGGTGGCCGGGACTTCTGCAGCCGTGTGAAATGAAGCAACGGTAAAACCCGCAGATAATTTACCCCCGTACACCTGAGTGGGCCCCGGTCCCGGTGGCTAGTTCGGCGAGGCCCTAATGAGTTCCTGCTCATCGATTCGCCCTCCGCTGCCTCAGTGACCGAACACGACCCCGCCGCCCACACGCTACCTTTCCCCCGGCTCCTGCGGCCCCACGTGGTCCCTGCGTGACGCCGGGGGCCGAGTAGCTGCCCATAATTCTCTCTCACTGCCTCGCAGAGTCGGGCCTGACAGACAGAGAACAGAAATGGCCCCTCCCCGGTGTGGGGGCGCGGCTGTGCTGTCCTTCCCCGGCGGCATGAATGGCACGTGGACCCGCGTGGGCCCCTCCTCCTTCCTGGCTCGCCCTTCCCTCTTTTCTGTTTTCCATGCAGACAGTGCCTCACGAGGTTGGGGCCTTGTTGGCACACCCGTCCCCAGGCACGCACACTCAGGGGCACCAGGCTACATGCTCAGACACACATGGGTGTGTGCACCCGTGGAAGGAGTGTGAGTGCTGACAGCTGTGTGTCCGTGCGTGAGTCACACCCATGACTGTGCCCTCACCATCGGCACACGCATGCACACACAGGCACACGCACAGGGTCCAGCTTTATCGTGAGTGACGTGGCTTCCTAGTGTGGCCACTGCTTCCGACTCAGAGCTACGCCAGCCAAAGGGCCACAGTGGGCGGCGGAGCGGCGCCTCGCCTGAGGCTCCATGGCCGGCACCCCTGTGGTTTCCGTCTGCCGCCGGCAGCTGTCCACGCGTGGGAGTGGTGTTGGCAGCGTGGGCGTCCCGCTGTGCGGCCCCTCCTCACTTGCCCGCTCTCCACTGTACTATGTTCCCTTGACGCCCCTGCTCCCAGCAAACCGAACTCTCTGTGACACGGGCGCACTCCCTCAACGTGGGTGACAGGTGACTGAGGTCGCAGATGGCTCACAGGGGCACACCCTGCCTCCAAGGGAGGGAGACATTCTTAGGGCTCCACTCTATTTTGTGGGGGGAAGAAATGGAAACGGACAGGAGTAGGGGCCAGCAGGGCATCTCGGTGCCTGGACGGGGCAGCTGGGGTCGCCGCGGCTGTGGGGACGACCGCGTCCTGGGAGGGACCTCGCCCCATCTACCACAGCCTGTAGGATGGCTGCCTGTCCACAGGAGAAACTGAGGTTCCTAGCGGCAGGGCCGTGCCGGGAACAGACCGGCGGGGCACAGAGCCTGCTGGGGTCATCTTCGGTGCCGCGGAGAACTCCCTGGCTTCTCCAAGACCACCTGGCAGTTTGCACTGGGTTTCTGCTCTCGGACAGTGGGGCCTGTCCCGGGAGTCCCTCCCTCGTGGGTGTCTGGGCGATGGCCTGGGGTTGCCATTTCGAGGCCTGGCAGCATTGACCTCCCCTGGTGCTAACACAGTGGGACGGGGGCCCTGCAGCGGGAGGGGCAGTGAGGGGCCTTGAAGTGCGAGGGGGCGTGTGGTCAGGGACCATCACGGAGAGAAGAGTTACCATCAACCCCCAGACGAGGTCTTTCCTGCGAACACCTGGAGAGAGTAGGAGCTGTGTTACCTGTGAGCCGCCCGTCGGTCTCTCAGCTCGACCAGCCAGATCCGCTGACGGAGCCAGTTTGTGCGAGGCCGGGAGGGTGCGTGGGCCCCACGCCGGCAGCCGTGGGGAGCTGTGCCTTCCTCCTGCGTGAAGTTGCTTCGTGAGGATACTTTCCGCTGACAGACGCTTTGTATCCATCGCACAGAAGGAGCTCCTCTAACTCAGCATGTTTTTATCAAAGGGCCACACGAAGGAAGTGGCGCCGGAGGTCCATGGGACAGAGCGCAGGTCGTGGGCTCCGACCCACGCAGGGGGCCGGGTGTGGCTTCTGTGCCGGTCAGAGAGCTGGGGTTGAGGGAAGGCCGTGGTGCACACCTGTGCCAGCGGCGGAGGGGACAGGGCACGGGACAGCTAGGACAGCTAGGGTAGCAGGGCAGGGACCAGGCAGAGGGTGCAGGCCGGACCCCAGGGGGCGTGCCGCTCTGTCGAAGGGGCCGGCTCGGCTGGTTTGACGACGTTCCTTTGTGCGTGTGGGCAGAAGCAGCAGCGAGGGTCGTGCCCAGGTGAGACCGCCGGTCATTGGGGCCTGGGGGCGGGACGGGAAACCGCGTTCCTGCGACAGGCAGGCCACCACGCTGATGCCAGCCGATGGAGTATTTCCTGGGGTTCTTCTGTGGGATCAAGGCCAGGTGGACGGCTCTCAACACACAGTGCATCCAAGGAAAACCCTGCTTTCAAGGTGCTTCCTCCTTGGAGGTGGGAGGCGGCAGGAAATAAATGCGCCCGTGATCGGCGCTCCCCCGCACGGCCCGTGCTGGCGCCGGGTGCTGATGAGACTTTGAAACGCAGGTCGATGCAGCCTGTGAGCGGGATGTGTCGCGTTAACGTTACAATTAGAACATTGGCGTTTGCGTTTGCTGTGTGGTGCTTGAATTTGTAATCTTACCTTTGCCTTAACCGGTGTTTATGTTTAATTTCTTCTCCATTTTTTGAAATAACAGAAAGACACAGACAGCACTTACCAGTGTTTGCATTTAAATGGACGGCGCAGGCTGTGAAGTTACCACCTCATTGAGCTGAATGGCTGTGCAGACTGAGGAGAGGGAACACGGGCTGGGGGAGGGGGCCGCTTCTGTGCAGACGGAGAGGTTCCGCAGGTACCGCCCCGCACCGGCTGGGACTCGTCGTTTTGTCCGTAAATTGGCCAACCGGGGAGACAGTAGGTGTGGGAAACGTTTGGACTGGACCAAGAGGGACAGGGGGGAAAACACTGGGGTAACAAGATTAACATATTAACTTGTCTTCCGTCAAGAATGTCTTCCAAACGCCATAGGAAGTTTGTTGACTTGCTGAGCTGCAGAGGGTGGCAGCCCGGGCACCACCCAGGTCCCCCAGCCGGTTGCCAGCCCTGAGCTAGCACAGCTCGGACAGCTGGACTGAGGGAGGGCCGGAGGACTGGAGGAGGCTGACGGAGAGGCTGCCCTGTCTTGTGCGGCCACCGCAGACCCTCGGCCAGGGACGCAGGGCCGGGCAGTGTCGACACCCAGGGTGGCAGGGCACCCACCATACACCACCGGGCATCTCGCGACTGGGGGAGGGGCCCAACATGGTTCTGACACTTGCAGGTTGGGTCCCTCCGGGAGCAGCTGTTGCGGCTACTGGGCCGGCACCAAGCCCTGGGGGGCACCGGCCACCCGTAGGTGTCGGACACCGCTTCCATCTGCACCCCAGGACCCAGGGACCCAGGGACCCAGGGGTTTGGAAGGAGAGGAGAGCAAGGCATGGAGCGGCAGAAATAAATAAAGGCGTGGTCGTGGTTTGCGAGGCTCGGTGGGCGTGGTGCTAACGATGCACTAGCCCCAGGCAAGTGTTTGTGGACTCGTTTGCGGTTCTCGGTGTCGGCTATAGGTTTCTGCACGGGGGGGGGGGGGGGGGGGGGGGCACCGACTGTGTCCGCGGGATGGAGTCACCGGGAGCGCTGGGTCGGGCTCTCGCTGCGCAGGGCGAACGACGGCCGCCAGCCTTTTGCGGCTGGTCCCTCACACGCCGTTTCGCTCAGGATCACGTGCACGACTCAAACGAGCCTCTGGGAACTAGTGTGGAGAGGACGGCAGGGCCCCCGGCCAAGTCCAGGCTGTCCTCCTGCAGTTCCCCAAACACATGGCCGCGGGCAGGGTACGGTTCTGGGGTCTTGTTGTCCGTTTCCCAAACCAGGGTCCCTGGGAGGGTGCTGGCCAGGGACCCGGTGACAAACCAGCTCTGTAAACGCCACCCCATTCCTCCTGTCTGCCTTCACACACCAGGTCGGACTCACGGAAGCCCACATTCCCTCCTGGACGGTCTTGTCCATGAAGAACACGCTCAAGTGGCCAAAGGCCACCTCTGGTGGACGGGGGGTCACGTGCTGAAGGTATGCAGGTGGCTGGGTGGCCACCAGCGAGCTCAACCCAGGCGGGGCTGGGCCTTGGCCTCGGCCTCGGAGGTGCTGACCGGAAGGAGGGCAGCTGAGGGGGCTTGGTGGGCTGGGCGGGCTCGGGGTGAAGCCAAGGCCCCGGGTGACTGCAAAGAGGTGCCGGGTTGAGGGCCCGGCATTGGGGGTGACTTGGGAAGCCTCTGGGCCGTGCTTACTGGAAGGCGTTTAAAAAATACTCGTGCGGTTTTGAACGCATTGGCCTTAAAAATCGATGCTCATTTTCACGTTCTTTTTTGAATCAACACAACACAGGTCAGGAGAGGCGGGCGTTCCGTGAGATCGCGGCTGTGCCTGGTCGAGGGCCTGCACTCGGGCGTCCGCTGTCCCGCGAGCCCCGGCCTCAGTTCCCGGGCTCCCTGGTTGCTGGGCGTTTCTGTGGCAAGGCTGCCACGGGAAAATATTAAGATCTGATCTATTCATCTTCTGCCGGGACCCTCCGTGGGCACTTAATGTGAAGCAGTGCGAGCGGCGTGGGAGGACGCCTCGCCCAGTGAGGCGGACCCCAGGCAAGTTGCCCGTGGTATTGGGAGCTCGCGGGTCGTTGGCCACCCCAGTTTAATCCGGGCAGTACAGGACACTCCTAATAATTAACACTGTAATAACACTTGACGGTCTGCACTCATGCAATCTGAAAATCCGGCTAATGGTGCAGTTTTTAGCGATTGCACGAACAGCAAGTTTTAAATGTGCCCAACGCTGCTACTTCAGCATCCGGAGCCCCGCGGACGACCCTGCCGTGGGCCGTCACTGACCCCGACTCCAGGCCTCGACGGGGAACGGGATCGAAGACAGGAGCACCCGGCGCTGTGGTGCTTCCCCCGGACAGGAGGGACACCGAAGAGCGGGCACACTAGTCCCCGGAGAGGGAGCAACACGTTGGGGAAAAGGAGGCAGCGTATCGAGACCGTTCTGCAGACTCCAGTAGGACGGCGTCCGTGTTCAGGGGCCTGTCCGGTGGACAGCGACGTGTTACTGACCTTGTATCTGTTGGACACGCCCGCTCTGGCAGGCCTTCCCCACCCTGCGCCACCCTCCCAGACCCGGAGCAGGCCCAGGGGGTTTCTAGCTGGCGGCATCCCCGGGGAGGGTGAGGGGCTGGCCTTGCAGTCACAGAGGGACCAGCGCCTTCTCCAGCCCAACCCAGAGGCTGTACTGGGTTTGCCCACAAGAAACAGAGGAGGGGGCCATGTAGGCGGATTTTAGTTTTAAATGGAAACGTTAGACAGTTTCTAACGAACCTGCGAGAGGTCGGCCTTGGACTTGAGCCATGGAGGCCTCTTAGGAGCCGTTGTTCCAACAGCAAGACGTTTTCTAGAAATTCATGCATTCGTGTTCGCAGCTTTATGTACTTTGGTCGACTCTGTGCAGCCAAAAGAGGGGAAATGGCCCCATTCCTCCCAATCTGGATAGCTGTCCTCACTGCTCAGTCACCGCTCGGTCATTGCTCGGTCATCGCTGGCAGCCATGACTCCCCGACGTGCCTGCTCTGGTCCTCCGGTGTGAGGAGGACATGCCTGCTCTCGTGTCCCAGGAAGCTCAGCAAGAACCCATGAGCTGCCTTTCGAAGGATTGGTCCCTGGAGGGTCAATGTCAGACCCAAGAGCTGGGCTCCGCGGCAGGTGTGTGAGGAGTAAGCGTGTTCCCATGGGACGTCCAGCTGCGGGCTGATCATGACAGACACCTGAGGCTGTCCAGAGGGGGCAGAGGGGTGTGGGCGGCACACCACCCACGAGCAGACGCTCTGCGTCCAAAGGTGCAGACCCGCGTGAGACTCCGCTGTGAGGGCCCCACGGAAGGGGGTTCTTGTGCAAAGTAGGGCCTGCTTTTGGTTCCGGAAGAATGAAAACAGCATAAAGCACAAAGCGCAGTTTTGTGAAAGGACAGAATCTGCCGATAGGCTGAAAACACACAGCAGACGTTACAGCTTTTCAAAATACCAGCAGATACTGTTTTTGTTTTTCTCTGAAAACTATAGATACACTATTTGAAACGACTGTATCTGTTCTGAAGCTCAGACTGAGCCCATTTAAAAAGTAAGCTATTGAGCTTTGGAAGAACGTAACACTTTCATATCCCAGAAAACCGACAAAAACCATCATGCATTTTATTATAGTAAGTGTTTTACAGTAGATGATATACTTCTAAATTTAAAATTTACACGTACAGATTCTAACTGTTTACATGTTGATGCTTTCTAAAATTTCTTACATTAAGAAGCACACTGATCTCTGTTAGATCTCTGCAACTTACTGATACATTTTAAGTTCTTCTCTCTGAAGGACATCGGTCTTCTTTCAGACGGCCACACGCAAGCGGAGGCCGTCACGCCCACTACCCTGACGTGTCTGCCTCGAGTCCTGTGCACCGTGGCCCTTGCCACACCTCGCCGGCGGGGGGCGCGTCCTGGTGCCGTGCTCAGCGAGTGTGAGGTTTCAGGAATTGGACGCCTGACGTCGAAGGGGGGATTCCCGTCAGAAAGGACTCGAGCGGGTTGACTTTTCCCCTTTTCCTAAAAACTTCCTTTTATACCCACCCCTTCCGAACACGCGCTCCTGTGCCCATGGAACATGTCCTCACGACAGTGACGCACACACGGAAAGTGACAGTCAGGAAGGCGAGCAGGGCCGGCGTGTGACAGGCCGGCCGACACGGTCCCTGAACGTGAACGGCGTGCATTTCCGTGGGACGCTTTCCGGACGCGGGCGTGGAGGAAGCTGGGCTTTGGGCGGCGAGATGCTGCTCGTCACCCTGTCCCTCGATTGTCCACGTGTCCACGTTTGTTTCCCGTTTTATCTGAACATTAAAATACAATGTTTCAGACGCTCACTCAAGTGCATTTGGAACTTGTTGGGGAAGTTCGTCCTGGGGGGACGGCCCGGCAGGAGTCCTCTGCGTCCACATGAGAACGAGGTCGTCGCCGAGCGACTGACAAGGAGCCGCGGAGCCGCAGAGCATGGCCTCTGTCCTCAAAGGGCTTTGCTGTGCCCAGCCCCTTTTCTACTGTTTGCAGATCCCTTTCAAGGTGAGATCAGAAAATTAGTAATTACAGTGAAAGCCAATAACAGGAGAGTGTCAGATTCCGCAGCAGAGGCCCTTCCAAGTGGATAATTTCAGGGCTCCTTTGTACCAAAGATTAAACAACGGTGCCTTCTCCCCGGTGTTTATCCGCTAAAAATAATGTCGTGAGAACAATGGGAAATCCATCGTGTAACTATAAAGAACAGAAGTGCGGTCACGGGAGCGAGTCGGGAGGAGCTGGTGATTTTGCCCAAACCCTCGGAGCACGCACTTGCTTCCCCTTTCCGCCTGGACCAGTTCAGCCCGTGGCCTTCCCAGAAGGACTCACACGCCTTGTTTATCCAAAAGGTGTCTTTGCAGATTCAAACTCTTCATGTTAAGAATTTGTGGTGTGTTCAGTGTAGAATTTACAGAAGCATCTCTGAGAGGCCAGGACTTCCCTGGGAAAGACAGGAATGAGTTAGTCTCACTGACCTGAGCTAGCTCTGGCTTACGTGGCTGCGGGGTGGTTGCAGGCAGCGGTTCTGCCTGACTGGTCTGTGGGGTTTGACTCCCGAGACTGCAGCCGGACGGCTTCCTCTGCGAGTGAGCAGGTGTGCACTGGCCTGCGTGGCATTGCAGGTGAGTTTGGTCTGTCCCACAGCCTCTCTGTGAGGGGTCACCTCATGCTCTGGACCTGCGTGCCCAGTGTCCTCGATGGCGTGTCTCCCCAGGGAGCCTCCTGTGGGGCCAGCGGGGAGGGACCACCGCGGTGCTGGGCTTGTCCGCATCCTCAGCTGCCACGCACCTATAGTGAGGAGCCACCCGGCTGTTCCTCCAGCCAGGGGGTCAGCGGTGTTTGGCGAGGTCCCTGGCTGCCTGGGTGCCAGGAGCCAGGAGGAGAGACAGGCTGGACGTAGGTGTCTGCTGTCTGAACCCAGTGGCCAAGGAGCCAGGCAATGACCTCAGGGCCGGGCTTCCACTGGACAGGAGGGAGAGAGTTGTCAGTGTCCCCTGGGGCAGTGGATGAGAAAGCAAAGGCTTCCTGGGACTGTGTTTGGGTCCCCAGAGCCCTTTGCCTGGGAAAGGTCCCCCTTGCAGCCCTGGATCTACAGCCAGCATTGGCCTCGGACATGACCAGTCCAGAACCGTTTAATCCAGCTCGTTCTCCCAATGAGCAAACTGAGGCCCCAGAGCAAAGAGCAGACTCCACGGTTCTCGACTCACAACCGGAGTCGGAAGTGACGGTCAGGTGGCTGACACCCACCAAAAGGCAGGACTCCACGTCCTCAGGAAACTGTTCTCGTCAGGCTTCTCTGCATCTCGTCCTCAGCTGGGTCCTCGTGCTCACAGAGCGGTGTGACCGAGTGGTCTAGCGGGCAGTGTGGGGAAAGCCCTGCTCTGGCCTCACACCGGGACTGGAGTGTTCCCGGCAGACGGTGCCGCCTGTGTGTCGGACAGCTCCTGTTTGCGTGTGAGTCATGGGCGACACTTGGTTACACAGCCCCCCGAAGAAAACTCCCACAACCCGTGCCTACTGTCACCAAGGCAGAAAGGACTCAGCGGTGGCCCCTGGTGGCTGCGGTCAGTGGTGGGAGCTGGGGGGCCCACGGCGTCAGTCCTGCGGAGCCCAGCTGTGTTCCGGATGCCCGAGCTGCTCATTTTTATGCCTTTTCAGATCTCCGCCGGCAATCAATCTTCCCTTTGACCCGGGCAGCTTTCAGAAGTGACGCTGCCCATCCACTCTGTTCCGCAGGCGTCCCTGCGACACTCACCCACAGGGGTTCGTCACCGGAGCCGTCGTTTCCATAACGATCACGCGGGGACCGCAGCACCCGACTGCTCGGACCCCGAACATCCAACCCTGCACTGCAGAGCAAGATCATTTTTCATAACCCGTGTTCCCTTGTCATCGCTGGTAAGGGCTGCGTGTGAGATTGGCACGCCCCGCCCGCCCGCCCGTCCCCGCGTCCCCTCCCTGCTCTTTCATGCCGCTCTGCTCGGCCCCGGTGCTCACGAGCTGGAAATACCTTCTGTGGGAAGAAACGCACACTTATTAAGATTACGGGGGGGAGCATGAGATTTCCCCCAGCACAGGCTGACAAGCCGCTGGCATGTTGTCATTTGTCATCGTACACCAGATCTGTCAGCTAGAGAAACAATTTCAATACAGAATTTCTGCATGAGATTACTCGGCCGGGGCACCGCCGGGGCCTGCCTGTGTGAGCCGCTCCGCGCCCCTGTGCCGGGGCCGCTTCTTCTCCCTTCGCCTCCTTCTTTTTTTAATTTTGGCTGTGAAAGGTACTTAATGTACCAAAAACAATTTGTACAGACATTATTTTACCCATTGCGAGCGCGCACGCCTTGCTGAGGCCCCTCGCATCTAACTGTTGCTAATCCATTCTCACGCTGTGCTCTCACGGCTTCATTTTACAGTTGAGGAGATCAGAGCTCCATGCTGGGCTGGAAATGGGACCCTCGTCACTCGGGTCCGCAGAGTGCCGTTAGCGCGCGAGCGGCAAGCAGCACAGAGCTGGCGCGTGAAAGCATCTTCCCTCCCGTTGGACTTCTGGTTGCAGACTCGGCGGGTTTGGGCTTCGGTGTCTCGAGGAAGCGCGGTGCAGCCCGCGGAGGGTGGCGGGGAGCATGCCGGTCAGAAAGGGCAGGACGCTGGGCAGGTTTCGTGGGGGCACATCCGCACAGCCAGCGTCACCCGGGGCCCGGGTCCCCATCTCACCACCGTGCTCTGCTCTGTAGAGAAGGCAGCGGAGGTTTGGGGGGCTTGGGGGTAACCCTGAACTGTCTTGCGCTTGTTGGGCTTCTGGCGGGAGCCCACGGTCCCCACAGCCCACTGGGCTGCCACTGTGGGGGAATCGTGTCCCCCATGGCCTCCCGCCCTGGTTTTCCGCCTGTCAGGTTTTCACTCAGCTATGGATTTGTTGTCGTTGGCTCCTGATGATTCGGCTGACACCCCTGTCAGAAAATAAATTTTCCGCTCCCCACTTGGCTGACTCCATTCACAGGGTGTAACTCTGTCCCAAACGCCACCTCTCTGGGCCACTGGCGTGTGGGCGCGTGACGCCGGCCCTTCCCGGGGCTCCTCTCCTCACCCCACATGGCCCCCACGCGGCCAGCTCAGGTGGATGCTCTGTCCGCTAACCTCCACGTGCATCAGCGTTTATGCAGAGTATTTCCATAACAGAGCAGCTGAGACTGGGCCAAAAGGTGGAATTGGGTACCAATCTCATTTCTCATGCACTTGAGTGGTTGGAAGTCTGCAAAATACATTTGCCTCACGGATAAGACCTCACTGGGTCCTCGTGCAAAAAATAAATAAAATGATTGAGGCCAAGGGTGAGGCCAACATCTGAGCCGCCCCAGGGGTCATGACCTGTGGTCCCCACAGTCTCCAGGCCAGGTTTGAGCACTGGCCACAGAAATCTGGCTTTGCCACCGAGCTCTGTAATGCAGACATCAGGGAAGTGGCCACCAGAACTGTTTGTTCAACAGGAGTGGTCGAGTGAGTTCTAGGTCAGCTGATGGGCAGTGATGGGGATGCGGTCACAGGTCATGGGTCAGTCCCAACAGCCCAGGGGTGACCAGGCTCTAGTGGCAGAGGCTTGGAGGCCTGTGCACAGCAATGGCAAACGCCAGGACTGCGGAGCCCTGGGTCCTGCATTCGCACTTGTGCGCCGCCTTTTATCACAGTGCCTGGCCCCTCGACCTCCCTCCGGCGCAAGGGCTCTGGTGGCACGTGGTATGGATGGGTGCAAGGCTGGGAATAGTGCCCCCGCCTGCACCTGCCACATCTGTGTCCCAGAGCCTCAGAATGCGACCTTATTTGTGACGGGTCTTTGCAGCGGTCATTAGTTTCTGCAAACCAATCCCTTAGGTGGGGTCGAAATGAGATCACAGTGCATCAGAGAGGCGCTGGTTCGCTACAAGAAGAGAAGACGCGGAGGGACGCGCAGGAGGAGAGACACAGACACTGGGGTGGCACCCCCTCAACCAAGGGACACTCGGATTCTGGGAGCCACGGGGCCGGGAGCGGCAGGAAGTCCCGCCCCCCCCCACCCTCCACCGGAGCCTTTGGAGGGCACGCAGCCCGCCCAAGCTTTGCTCTTAGACATTTAGCCTCCAGAATGAGAGAACAAGCCCTGGAGTTCGAGGACACCCGCCTGTGGGGCTCCCGTGGTGTGGCAGTCACAGGGCACAGTACAGGAGGGAAGTACACGTCCTGCCGAGAGCTGCCCCTGCTCCGTGGGCCTCACCATGTATCAGGGCGTGTGAGAGGCCCCGGGATGGCACCATTCATCCCAAAGTTACGGTGGAAGGGCCACCAGATGCCAGGCACTGTCAGGGGTGGAGGGTGACAGCAGGCAGCAGGGGCTTGATGGCTACCGCCTGCCCCATGGGCTGGAGCGACACTTGTCACACGTCAGCACGCCACGGGTCACCTGGAGACGTCGCACCCACCAGGGGCCTGAGCAGGAGGCCTGGGCCGCATCGCGCGTCTGCCTTTCCCAGTCTCCTTGGCGACACCCCGTCGGAGCGGAAGGATTCGAGGCACAGCCGCCCCACACATGCACCTTCCAGCCCCAGCGGTCTGCCCGGGGACCAGGGTTAGACGTCGGGGGTGGAAGCCGTACTAACAGTCAGTCATTTAAAACTCAGACAAGATGGAACAGGACCGCTCCGGAGCTTGGGGAGCGCGCCGCCCTCTCTGTCGGCTTCCTTGTCTCAGATCCCACGGTCCCGCGTGTCCAAACCATCCCCCACCCTGACGTTCGCTCATTCATCATCACGCGCCCTCGTTCAGCCAGTGTCCAGCACACGGCGGCTCTGCGCTGGCCCGGGCAGGGTCCCGAAGATCGTGTGATGCGCAGAAGAGACAGAGTCCTGGTAACAAAAGAGTTTCTACAAATCTGAACTCTGGCCACACCATGAACGGGGCAAGCCTGAGCGTGGGGGCCACAGCCCTCCGTGCAGCCTGGTGTCCGGCATCGACCTTGAGATGCTTTCCCACCCCCCGAGGCCAGCTTGTCCTTGCCCTGCAGCTCAGCTCTTTCTGATGACCTTGCCTGGGGCCGCACATGGGCCTTTACGACTGCTGGAGCCAGTCCCCCAACTGCCACCCCTGCAGCCCCCTCAGACCCCACCCCCGGGTCTGGTGTGCACACCCCTCAGCTCGGTGGAGCTGTGGGCACAAGGCTGCCCCTGCCTGCACCCGGGAGCCACTCTAACCAGCATGGGGCTCCTAGCATTGTCCCTGAAGCAGAAGCAGGTCCCTCCAAACCCAAAACAGGGGCCCAGGAGCAACACCAAGTCCAGATGCAGAGACAGCCAGGCGGGAGCCGAGTGGCTGAACTCAGTACTCTGCGGCAGCCCGGGGTCCAAGTGGCATCTGGTCAAGGGGCCGCATCCAGGGTGGGGTGGGCTGCCGTCTACCTGCCGGACCTCCAGAACCCGCCTCCCGTGGGGACTCAGGAGCCCAATGTTCTATTCATCCAGCCTTTGGCAGATGTGGGACCACCTTTGTCAAAGGAACACAGAAAGACGCATCAAAACCTGGAAGAAAACGCCGGGGCTTGCAGTCGCTCTGGGCAGGAGCGGGGAAGGGAACCAACTTTCCAAGGGAGCTGCCCGGGGAAGCGGTTTTTATGATCGGGATGGGCCTCAGAGCACAGACGGTTCATATCTGTGAACTGAGCCCGTGACCCCCTGACGGGGCTGGGGCCCGTCTGTTCTCTGCCAAGCAGCTTGTTCAGACCACGTCCGCCAGACGCAGAACGGCACGAATCAGAGGGCCCGCGCGGGCTCTCCTAGCCTGCGTATTCACTGTTTCTTTTTGTACTTTTTAAAATGAAAAATTAATGCAGCAAACTATGACATAATAAGAAAGAAACAATCGTCCAATCCTGCCATTCAGATTCAACTACCGCGTACGTGGGTGGTTTTACAGACAAGCCAGTTTCTAACAAATCCGGTTCCACAGTGAATATGCAGCGTGAGCCATGAAGAGAGGGGTCGAATTGGAAGTAACGGAGGTTTAAAAATAGAAAACAGATGCAATATTTTAAATGACACTTTCTTGGTACTGTATTTATTTCCCTCTTTCAGTAATTAGTAAAATGTTTTTGGTTTTTTAACACAGCTTATTACTGTGAACACAATAAACCCATATGTGTAAAAAACAAGTAAAAATTGTGTGAAACAGATGACACGTTCATTCTTTGGGCTGTGTGAGTAATAAGAAATAGTGAAAAAACAGGCAATCACAAAAAATAAGGCCACATAATATTTCAAAGAAAAAGAACCACCATTCGAGCAGTTCTGTGAATTTGTTCATTAATTGAGCATAAATAATTTGTTCTGGAAACGAAGATTACACATCAGAAGATAAATTTGGGGGGAATTAATAATTTTTTCCACAACGGAAAGACCAAACAAATTCTTCTCCACTGTCCTCTCTTGTCATCCTCGGCGGCTGACCTGTTTCTGTTCATCTCTCCACCCAGTCCTGTCTCTCTCTCTCTCTCTCTCTCTCCCTCTCTCATTATTTCTCATCTCTCTGGGGCTCTTTCTAAGTCCGCCCTCCCCTCCCCTCCCCTCCTCTCCCTGCTCCCGACGTCCACTATTCCTCCAGCACCTCCCTCCAGAGCTCCCCTATATCCCTCGAGCCACATGGGCACACGCACCCCCTTTTCTTTTACACCGCGTGTTTTCACAGTCCCTCTTCTATGTTCAGACATGTTTAGATGCACAGATACGTGCCCTTGGGTTACAGCGTCCCACAGCGGCCCCCCCGGTGACATGCAGCCCAGGCAGGTGTGTGCCACCCAGTCCAGGTGGGCAGCGAACCAGGTGCTGCTCCGATGTTCTCGGGGGAGGCAATTAGCCCACGACACGTGTCAGCGTGGTATCCCCGTGGTTCAGCGACGCGTGGCTATGTTGACAAGGAGACAAACTTCTACAAATTCTAAGCAGTTGGTTCCAGGTTATACAGAAATATGTGTAGGCTGACTTCATCAGCGGTTCTCATACCTCATGTGCAGCCGCACCATGGACACGCTGTTGGCCACGTTAAAACAACAAAATTAAAAAGTTTTCGTTTATTGATTTGAGAGAGAGAGGAAGGGAGAGAGAGAAACATTGATTTGCTGTTCCACTTATTCATGCCTTCGCTGGTTGATTCTTATCTGCGCCCTGACCAGGGACCGAGCCTGCGGCCTTGGTGTACCGGAATGACAGTCTGACCCACCGGGCTCCTGGCCAGAGTTACAACAAAAAACCCTAAAGTTTCACATCCCGGCCTTTGCCACTGTCAGGAGGTGATGACTGGCCGCCTCCCCAGTTTCGTACGGCTGATGGCACGGGTGTTCGAGACCTGGAGCTGTGGGGAACCCACCCCCCGAAGCCTCTGCTAAGCCAGGACTGAGAGCGACCTCACTTTTGCAGAGAAGTCAGCACTGGGGTGACGGCTCTGAGAAGCTCGCCTTCCCTGTCTCCGTGTGGCCTCTAATCGCGACACGCGGGTCCGGAGCCTGTCCGGTGGCTCCCGTGCCCCATAGCTGGGGTGACGCAGCAAACGCAGGTCAAGATGCTCTTATGGGAAAGGACGCCTTTGGTCCGGCATCACATCCTCACGTAGGTGTGGACCTACTGTTAATGCGACACTGTTGGATAATATTTCAAGGTAACGACACTGACGATAATTCACATTTGTTTCAAATTTGACTTTTTCTTTTTAACGCCATTTAGGTAACACCAACCTAACTCGTGCAGATGTAATTTTTGGAAACAATAGCACACAGCGACTTGGCCGTGTAGCATCTGCCCCGGTGAGAGAAAGCCTTTTGCTCTTCTCTTTACGCTGAATTATAAGATTGACCACGAGCAAGGAGGCCAGCGCATTCGTGAAGTTACACGATGCTTCGGAAGATTAAACTCCCGGGCCCAAGCTATTGTACTTACAGATCAGTGTAGTCGACCTGCCGCATCCCTTCGGCAATGCGAGGTGTCCAGGGTCGCCAGGCTCTCTGAAACGAGCCTTCCCCCTGTGCTGGGAGTCAGGTTCAGTCCCGCTGCATGCTGGTTCTGTCCGCGTCACCGTGGGGAACCGGATGATCGGATCCAGCGGGCTGTCTTCCCCCTCCAGCTGCGGGGGGTGGTGGTACAGCTTGGGTGTTCGGTTGCTGAAGAAATCACCTGGAATTCAACCAACACCAAATCATCAATATGCAACCCCACAACCGTCACACAGGTGGGGACTAGAGGGGCGAGGGCAGCCCCTGACCAATGTGATCGGTGGGGAGGGAAGCAACTGACCAGGTGTGCCCGGTCCTCTGAAAGTGACGCCCTGTGCAGACAGGAAAAGGGCATCTCAGTGAGATGCAACCAGACAGGCTGTGGGGGCCCGCCGTCGGGGTGGAGGGGGGGCGCTGTGGCCTGCGGCCTGAGGTGGTCTCGGCCTCCATCTACCGCCTCACACTGTCAAACACTGAGCTCGGGGGGGCGTGGCAGCCTCGAGTTTTCCCAGAGAACCACAATCACAGCATCTTCTGAGGCAGATTCATAGCTGAAGAATTCTTGAAGGAATGCCGACAATTACACCTGTGCCTCATTAGCTAAATTGATATTTGCCACCCTGGAAGGCGACACAAAAGACTCTTCCACGAGAATCCAGAAAGAGCACAGAAAACATTAGCCAGACGGGGGTGGGGGGAAGATTCCAAATTCCCCCATGCAGTATAAAGCAGAAGAACAAAGACATGGGCTAGCTTGAACCCAGGGGCCCCGTATCGCAAACACCGCACCCTGTTCATCGTCACGTGGGTGCCCTCTCTGTGCAGGTGAGCAAGCGGAGCTCTGAAGAGCAGGAACCGGAGGGATGGCACTGACCCCTGGGGTCCAGACCCCCTGCGGGTCTCTGGGCTGTGGCTCTGATGTCTGGCTGAAGCCTGACTTCCCCCAGGCAGCTGCTGGGCGCTGGCTGTCCCGTGTCTCAGACCCAGGCTGGGCCCCCCACCCCCTCCGCCCCGCCGGTGCCTTCCTCGCTGTGTCCTCGAGGACCTCCCACTGTGCTCTGTGAGCTCAGCTCGGGGCCCTGCAGGGGGAGTCGACGGGGAACCTCCTGGGCCTTGAGGCATCATCTTCCTCGGGCCGAGAAGGAGGTCCCGCCTGGGCAGGGCCCAGTGACTGGGTCGTCCAAACCACGGCAGCGGCGGGTGAAAGTTTGAATTTGAAACAGTTGCATGTGACACTTCTTGTGCTTCGAAGCAAAGAGCATTTTGAAGCCGGGACGTGGGGTCGTCTTGGTTGCCTGTCCTTTGCACCAGATGTTCCTGGATCGCTGGAAGCCACCCCGTACGGCGTTTCCTCGAGGTGCCAACCCCAACGCCCCGCCCTGGTCCCAGCCTCTCCAAGTCCTTTCGGGGCGAGGGCGGGGTGTTGAAGAAGGTGCATTTCCCGCAGACCCAGGGACTCTTGTCTCCTGATGTATTTGTTTTCTTCAGGTGACACTTCTTAGCCTTTTGGATTTTACGTCAGACATTCCCAGGCCCCTCGTGGGACAGCAGTGTCACACAGAGGAGTCGACTGGTGGCAAAGGACACAAGCCAGGATGCGCCCAGCGGTGTCTGCAGGTCACCCTGTGGCTTATTAATCTCCACGGCCTTCACACACAAGCCACATGGGTGTCCCCCAGCTTCTGACACATGCAGGCGATGACTCCTGTCCTCGTCAACAGCGAAACTTCCCTCCCAGCCGCCGCATCCACACACCCACGTTTGGGAACAGAGAACAAGGAAGTCGTGTGAAGAAGAGTCGGTAAAACAAAAACATTAAGGTCACAGTATCTGTAGATCGTCTTAAAGCCCGAAGGTCGCTGGTCATTACTAGGGCCACGCCCCACCCTGGGTGAGAAAACAGTCGAGGGCGGGCGCCCTTCTCTGCACCTGGACCCATCCGACCCCAGGCCCGAGCGCTGTGCTCCCTCCCAACAGGCCCCGTGTGTTTGCAGGTGGTGGCGGGTGGGGGACAGTGTGGGAGGAGCTCAGGGTGCAGCCAGTGACCAAGGAGGCTGTAACGTCACCTCTTGTTCATTTCAAAACTTCCAGTCAATCACTCAGTAACTCTCTCTCTCGACACAGGTCCTGGCGGAAGGGAGATGAGAGAGCAGGGTCACCAGTGAGAACAAACAGAGCCAAGGCTCACTGAGGCCGAGAAGCCAGAAACGGGTCAGGACCCAGGTGGGGCGCGAGCACTCACAGGACTAAGGGAGATGGGAAGCCCGAGAGCGTCAGAGCGTCCTGCCCCACCCGCCACCGTTTGGGTGAGGCGCCATCCACAAACGACCTCATTGGACCCTCACCAGGACCCTGAGCTGTTGAGGCCATGGCACTGGCTACTGGGGGTCACTGCTCTTCTCCGGCATTTGCTCCCTGGAGGAGCAGAAGTTTACCTGGGGCTGCTGTCCTACAACGTGGACACATGGCACGTTCAAGGGCAACAAGTGTGCCCGGTTTTGATACGATCACTTGGGCAGACCATGCTTCTGGGTAGATGCCCACCCTGAAGGTGTAGGAGGCCGGCTGCGGTGAGGGGCGGGGGCCGGAATCTGCTCTATGGGGCCTGTGGGACTCAGTCTCTATACCTGGGTGACAGGCCCCTACCTGCTGGGTTCTTGGTACGGACGAGCGAAAGACGTAACAAAATGATGCTGGCAATGAATGACCCAGAGAGGGAAGGACCGAGGAGAAGTTGCGTCAGCTGTTAGCTGCCTACAGCTAGTTTGGGGGTGCTGCTGGAGGCAGACACCTCGTTAAAGCGTTGGCTGAAACCGAGTGAGTGATTCTTTGCAGATTTCTAAGGCGTTCTCCACCTGCAAGGGAGATGCCCCGTCTCCCCCGGAGAGGCAGCCACGGCAGCCTCTCGGACTGACTTTCTGTTCTCAGCTGGAAACGAAAAGGGAAAAGGAGTTTCCTGGCTGGAAACTGATTAAAAAAACACACAAACAGAGTCATCTGGAAACTTCCGCATCCTTTTGACATCTTCCACTGTGTGGACAAAATTCACCATCAAAAGTGTCCCAGTCTTCTCAATGTTTACAGAAGCCAGAGCCCCTGGTCCTCGTCCAGAACTCCCTGCAGGAAGCGAGGACATGGGGCGCGGTAGCGGAGCGGAAAGCGCGTGTCCCGGATCCGACAGGGCTCTGAGAAGGTGGGAGGTGTCTGCACGTCGCCCCCTCCCCTCCTTGCCCTCGAGTGCGGACGCCGTCCTGGGGGTCCTGGGAGCTCGGTGCCCCCCATGCGGAGCGCCCATACGTGCAGCTGCGGGCTGTCCCCGGAGCACGGGGACCGTCCTTCTCTGCTGCCCGGAGATGAGGCCGACAGCTGGGCTCCATCGCTGGGATTACTGGGTTAAAACTTGACATGTCTGTCGTGTTTTTGGTTTTACTTCCTTTATCAGCTTGACTTTCCTGTCCAGAGCGCTCTTGCTACGATATTCTTTTAAAAGCACACCTCTCAGGGGCCACCGGCTGCCAGCTACCTTGATGGTGTCATCGGCCCTTTACCGTTACCCCGAAACCTGGGGTTTACCTTTCACCTCACAGAGACGGCAGATGGGCCCTGTAATGAATCCCCGTTTATTAGTGGCGGAGCCGGGAGCTCAGAAAGGCAGGAATCCAGGCCGGGCCATTTCCCACTGGGACTCTCGCTATCTGCTCCGGCAGGAGTTGAGAACCCCGGGGAGGGGGTGAGTGACAGGCGGCTCAGACAGATGCGTTGCCCCTCCCCCTCCCTGCTCTGTCTCCCCAGTTGGTTCAGCTTGGGGCACGCGGCCCACACTCTCTTGCTTGCCAACATCTGCCTGGGGCTCAGTCCTTAGCGAAGGACTGCAGCTCGGCCCGACCCGGCGAAGCCCACGCTCTCCACGCTCCCGCCCTCGGACGTGTCCGGGAAGCACCTGCCGCGCAGGGCGTGTGCTCTGCGGTCGCTGCCACAAGCTTGCTGTTTCTGCTTCTCTGTTATTATTTTTGTGCATGTGTGTGAGGCACCGAGAGGGCCCGAAAAGAGTTCCCCCGGCGGAGCCTCCGGCGCGGTGGTTCGGGTGAGAAGGTTTGGTATCGGCGTGCACCCGGAGAACTTGTTTTGAAATCCTTAGATAGAAACAAGAGATTACATACAGATATACTAGGGTTATAACTCATATTTACCTGTGACTTTTGAAATTGAGTCATGATTTAATAAAATTTCAAAAATCTCTTTTGAATTTCCTTGGGTAAAGGGACAAGAGGTGGTAGGTAGGTCACTGGAACAGTCGCTGACGTGTCCGCCGCGTTACAGTGTCGAAGAGCGTTCCGGAGCCACCCGACGCAACAGCCGTTCCCCCGTGTGCTTTCTCGTGTGAAACCTGCCTTTGAAGCGCTGCCCAACTCGCCGTGTTTTGAAAGGACCACCCACAACACTACATTTTAAAAGGATTCGGAAAACTCATGAGATAGATATTGCTTTCGTGAAAGTTTTTTTTCCACTGTCCCATTCCTTACTAAGGTAAAAGGGTCGATGTCACATTTATGAAACTCTTTCCACCTTTAGTCCCATAATTTCTGTGAGAGTAACGGCGTCTGATGAGACCCAGGCTTGGCAGGTGCACAGCGCGTGCGCACCCAGGAGCGTAGCTGGGGGCTAACGTGGCTCTCGACGACTTTACCACGTTCTACTGAAGTGATAAATATGTCCCTGGGCAAGAAAATACTGTCTTGCAAGCACGAGCTGGAATCATACCAGCTCAACGCAAAACCTTCTTGTTACCAGATTAAAGTTATTTTTCCTGCATAGTGGAAAGTTAACTTACAGACAAAAAATTAGCCCACAGAATGCCGTTTTCAGGGTCACTTTGCCTTGCTGTTTGATCCCAGATGCCTCCCTGTGCATGCCCCCCGTTTCTCTGCCAAAGCTGAGACGTAGCGGGGGGATGGCGTTGTGCCCTGGTGCCCACACCGCCAGGCTTGCTAGCAGACCTCGTGTGCGTGCCGACGTGAGACGTCAGTGAGTGCGGCGAGCCGAGGAATGGCGTCCCAGCTGCGCTGCACAGCCTTAGCCGACGGCAGAGACTGCCCCACTGACGCGGAAGGAGTGGCCCAGACGAGTGGGCCGTGCAAACACAACACTTGGTTGTTTATCACACGCGTGTGAGCCGGACGTCTTAATTGGAAATTGGTGCAACGCAAAAGCCGTTGGTTTCCTTGGTCAGCGCAGAGCTGCGTCAGCATGCCCGTTCCTGTGGAAGTTTGGAGAGCCCTGCTCCATGCACGGGGCTGGGGCCCGAGCATTTGTGTGTGGGGCTGGTCTGCCGGCGTGTGTTCGTGCGGGGGGTGTTCAAACTGCATTCGCCTTTTGTGTAAGTATCCAGTGTTTTTCAGACATACCCAGGGGGTGGGGTTTTTTTCTTTTTTTCGTTTTGCAGAAACAAAAACAGCAAACCTCCCAAGGGCTAATGTGCTAATTATCAGTGTCTGTGCGAGCCTCCCCAACACGCCGGGCCCGTAACCCCTGGAAAAATTCTGACATTTTATAAACTGTCGGCATTAGCGTGAGTCAGTAAACACCGCGCTGGCGGCAGCCCGCTACTCGAGGAGCGTGTTGCCTACCGAGTGCCTTCGCTTAGCAGCACCATGCCAGGGTGCCCACGGGGCGTCCTCCGTGCCATGGGACCCCAAACGTCCGCATCCCTAGTCGGTGGGAAGCACCGCATCACCGGGGTGAGTCAGGAACGGTGGGAAACTGAGGTGCGTCCTCAGCCCCCTCATCCAGTGTGTGCAGGCGTGAACACGTGTGTGTGTGGGTGCGCACATATAAACACACGGGTGAGTGTGTGCAGTCCCACAGAAAGGTCTGCAGAAAGGAGAGAGACAGCAGCCACAAGCAGGGCAGGGAAGTCAGGTTCCTCCCTCCGTCAGCCCGCGGTGCTCAGGGCCCGCAGCTACCCACACACGGTCAGCTGCAGGTACGCCGGACCGCCTCCCTGGCCCTACCAGGAAAGTCACAAGTCGATCCATGTTGATATTCACGGAATATCTACGTTTCTCCTAATTTGTTTTGTCCTCCAAATTTTAAGTCTATTGCGTTGGCCCAAAAAAAGTGTTTCGTTTTTTCTGGACGATGGCTCTAGGAGGGCTAACTTATCTGTAACTTCATTTGAAACAATTTTGTTAGATTGTATTTGACAGCTGTCCTATCAGCGTGCACTAAAAAGATATCAAAATTGGTGAATTTTTGTGCAGTCATTTTAATACTGAAGATGGGAGAAGATGAGCAACATTTTTGATATATTATGCTTTATTATTTCAAGAAAGGTAAAAAGTGGTTTGTGAAGTTTCTTGGCACTATTGACATTTTGGCCAAATAATTCTTGGTTGTGGGGCTGTCTGATGCATTGGAAGATGTTTAGCAGCACCCCTGGCCTCTCCCCACCAGAAGCCAACTGTAGGAGACAGCTGACATACTCAAAGTATCCACATCAATAAAGTGTTTTCAATAAAATGAAAAATGTCTTTTATTTTAAAGAAAAAACTAAACAGACTTTTTGGCCAACCCAATACTAGGATGCTGAAATTTTCTTACTGGTAACAAAAGTATTCTAGCAGAGATTTGTTACTATTTTCTTAATGCACACAGTTGCAGGTGAATTTGAAACTTATCTGACCATTTTTGATCAATGTAATTTGTTTTAAATATGCCCTGAAAGATTCAACTATGCAACAACGGGTGATATTTTTATGGCATTTGTCCAGTTTTATTCACAATTAGGTGACTGTCATGTGAACACGGGAGGCCCAATTGGTTGCTGGTGTAGATGCTTTTTTAGTTTGGGGGCAAACGTGGGAGAGGGAAGGGATGTTCTCTGATTTTCAGGTGAGTTGACAGGTAAAGTAATGAAACATTCTCGGTCCCTTTAGGCCTGCTCTTCTCTAAACATAAAAAAATCTCGACGTCAGCAGAGCCTGGCCTGATTTCTTTTTCTCTTCTGTTACGATTGGCAAGTGCTGGATGGGGGGAAGTTCAGAAGAGCGTCAGCTGGGCGAGTGGACTCACCAAGAATGGGCTGACTCTCTCCAGCGTCAGGTGAACACTCTCCGTAAGGAAAGCTGGGAGAAAGTTCGTTATGGCGACGTGGTCGGTTCCTCTGTGGAGGGACTTTTAACATTCACGAAGTCTGACCCCTTGCCGTTGGGAAGACTCGGGGAACGGCCGACCCGGGACTGGAGGAGATCGCCGGTCATGTGGGGTCCCCGCGTCCCTGCATCTGTGCAGACTTACGGACTTAAGAGATGACGGTGTGGGACATATGGTTTAATCACAATGTGGTTAAGCTTTTCTGATCTGCTTAGGAATTTATTTTTCCCTCTAATCGATTCATTGGTCCTCTGATTCGAGTCATGGTTTGTGTTTCCTGAAAGAAAACACGAATATCTGTGTGTATGTATATTAATACAGCAAATCCAGCTTTTCAAAGTGCCACCGAGTAGAACATCGGACATATGAAGGGCTCATAGGACGGACGGTCCAGTTTCAACACCGTGTGGACAGGGGATGTGGCAGGGTCCCGGGAGTCCTGTGCATGGCACAGTGATCCCGAAGGCGGGTGACGGAAACAGCAGGGGGCCGCTGTGATTTCTATCTTGACATTATTACGCGTGTCAGCGTTTTCCTCTTTATTTCCCCAAAACTCTGTGCTCTCGTCAGTCCTGAGAAGTCCCCTTTTTTCTTAAAGATTTCATTTATTTATTTTATACAGGGGAAGGGAAGGAGAAAGAGAGGGAGAGAAACATCAATGCGTGGTTGCTTGTCATGCGCCCCCTACTGGGGACCTGGCCCGCAACCCAGGCTTGTGCCCTGACTGGGAATCAAACTGGCAACCCTTTGGTTTGCAGGCTGGCTCTCAATCCACTGAGCCACACCAGCCAGGGCAAGTCCCCTATTTTTAGAACAGATTGAAGTGAGTGATACAAACTCAAGTGAAGTGAGGTCATGGACGGCTCCTCACATTTCCGCGGTTCGGGGTACTTAGCAGGGTCTCCCCGTTCCCGCGAGCTGAGCACCTGTGAGGTCGCAGCGACAGCTGGGCTGGGGTCAGCAGGGCCCTGTCCCCCAATAGCAGCTCGGGGCCGGCACCGTCACTCCCCCACATGCAGGACCAGCTCGCCGTGCATTTCGGCGAGAAAACCGGAGGAGCCTGTTAGGAATTCGCACGTGAGGGCGACGACTACCACGCTTACAGACGTTCACTTGGAAACTGCTGATGTTCTGATGCACACAGGGGCAGGGGCGGGTGACCGATGGCCGGGTGGAAAATGATGCAGGAACTGGCCCTGCACTGTGTGTTCCGTGCCCCACGACTGAGACCCACGCTTGCCCCGCCTTCTCCTGCTGACAGTCTCCGGCCGGGGGTTCTGCCTCCCAAAACCCCACCTCATCCCTGCAGCTTTTTATGGCTCAAAACCAAAGCGTCACACGCTGGTCTGGCATTTGGGCACACCGTCATTGCCAGCTTTGTGGAGAGGGCAGGGGACCAAATTCCTGCCTCCTGCTGATGACGTGAGTGGGTCACGGCCACCGGGGACAGTCGCCTGCTGTCTGGCTTGGGATTGAAGCGTGGTGACCAACTCCTTAAGTCCTGGCAACACTCAGACAGGGCGGCTCGCGGTGGAAGCGGCGAAGGAAAAACACCCTTGACATGTGGTCTGAGGGCCCGGTGGGCCGGTCGGCTGCAGGGACAGACAGGAGCCCGACAGAGCCTCGTGTGGGGACAGACTCGGGGCTGGATGTGTTCTCTACATCCTCTACCATCGACATTTTTCGTAAAGCTCCTTCGCAGTATCGGGAGTTCTGGGTTCTAGGGAGCAGAAGGAAGTGTGATGGCTATTTCGGGCACTTCTCTTGCACGAGGCAGCTGCAGAAACTACGCCTAAGTATTTACGAAGAGTTGAGCACAGGCAGGAAAGTCAAACGACTCAGTTGTCTAGTTCAGACATTGTCAGTCTCAGCAGATTGGAGCCACCTGTGGACAGGGGGCAGGCGGGGTGACCGCTCCTCAGCAGGGGTCCTGGAGCTGCACCTGGTTCCACCTGCCCCCATGCACCCGGGTCGGAAAGTGTCCTCAGCGTAGGGGAGCCCAGGGCTGTGGTTTCGCCTGAGATACTATCTGCAGCCTGTGAATCCGAGAGGAGAAGAAGCGACTTTTGGGGACACTTTTTGGGGAGCCCGGGGCGGACGCAGACTTCGCATCTGAGAGAAGCAGGGGCCGTGGCCTCTGCAGCCAAATCACGCTCTATCATACCTACATCTTCTTAAGTGGTTTCCATACTGACCGATCGATTCCAAACTCATTTTATGGAAATCTTGCTGTGTAATTAGATGGCTCTCCAGTACCTGACGGCCACGCTGTTCATTAATAACAAGTGCTGCCGTGGGAGGGACGCGGCCACTCGGAGTTTCCAAGTCCGCTTCCCAGACAGTCGATCAGCAGTGGGACAGCCCATCTCCGCGCCCCAGGAACCGCACGCGTGGCCGCCCCATCAATTAGGAGCAAATGGCCGTGGAGAGATGTATTCTTAGCATCTGAGTAAATGATGGAGACGGATAAATGAAATTTACTAAATCAAGATGAAATCCATTTCCGAGCATGTGGCAGCCTGGCTTTGGAGCGGAGGCGGGGAGCACATCGATCAGCCGCAACCATCGCTGTCGCAGAGCAGAGGGCCCGGCGAGGTGCTTACGGGTGAGTTAACGCGTGTTCGAGGAGGAGGGATGAGAGCCAGCCTCTCTCTGGGCCCCGCTCCCGACCTTTCTGCTCGTTGATGGCTTGTTCTCCCTGCCAACCAACCTTTCTTTCATCTGACGAGATGCTAAAAGTCCGTGTGGATGGAAGTTTGAGGTGTTCGTAAGATTCCCTAAGAAATCCTCAAAAATGATCTTCGATCGGCTTCAGATAAAAGGCCTGCCCCCGAGGTGATGCTCCCGTTTTGCACCTATATTTTATGCGTGGGCACGCGGGCATAGTTTTTGGCTATTTTGGCAAGGAACCCAACAGAGACTATATGAGGCTCCCGCAGCGTCAGGTGGATGCCCGTGTTCTGGAAGGAATGACGGGGCAGCAGGAGAGGGTTTGGGTCCCGTGCATCCCGTTGGTGCAGACAGGTCTTCCTGTTCTTGTCCTCGCTGACCAGCTGGGCGACCTTGGGCAGCTGAGCCTCTGGAGACGTTAGTTCCAAGTCGGCGGATTGGAGCTGCGTCTGTATCACCGATGGGACTATCGAGTCCAGCAATGTCTCTGGCGCTCAGCACACGCCCGTGCGTCTTCCCTTCCTGCTCATCCTCTTTCCCCACTTCCGACACGCACACGTGGGCGGCTGACCGCCTGCTGCAGGCTGAGGACAGACCCTCCGCCTCCCCTGGGAGGCAGTGACGCCAGCGCAGACAGCCTGCAAAGTCCGAGCGCAGCTTCCTGTAGGTCCAGCCCCCACCCTTGACCTTGGCCCATGGGATCGCACAGGTGTGGGTCATGAGTCATCCCTCCAGTTAAAGTGGGATGAGCAACGCCCAGGTATTTACCCCGAAACACTGCAGTTCTGAGAGGCAAGCGAGTGGAAATGCAGAGCTTAGGATGGACCATTTTCTTTAAATATCATCATTTTAAACAAAGAATACGATTTCTACAGGTGCTTCCATGTGGAAGACAATTTAACCCTTGAACGACACCACTCTGGGTACCACTTTTATGCTGAAATACCAAAGAAATGTGCCTTTTGCCCCTTTCAATGATGTATGAGAGGGCTTCCAACACCAAGGCAAAGAGCAAGGCAGTGTTCAGCAGATCGGAGCTGTATTAATCAGACTTCAGACTAGGCAATCCTCAGAAGGCGCGGATGCAGAAAACGGAAAACATTAATCGAGGGAGGAGACCTCTCTGACTTTCACGAGTGGGTAGCCCACTTGGGAAGCCCCCTGGGACGCTTCCCTAGTTCACCGGACGCGTCAAAGGCGGCTGGCCCGGCACTGTGCTGCAGGCGGCCTCTCTGCGTTTGACGCGTGGGCAGCCCGGGCCACGGCGAGGGACGGAGCCACTCCGGACCACAGGCCCCCGCGTGACAAAGCCGTGTGCGGGCGCCAAGAGCCAGGCGCTCTGCCATTTATTACATATTTTAACCAGGAAGGAACATTAAAGGGACCTTCCGATTAGGAACACAATCGAAAAACCTCTAAGAAAGGAAATATCTTATTAATTCATTAAGTCAAACTGCTTGTATCTTCACTTGTATGACTAGAATTATGGTTCATTAACTTCATTTCTTTATATGAGTTAATTAGCTCAGAGGAGGCCAGAAATTAATTACCAGCTTATATAGTTTGTGCAGAATGGCGTTCTGTTTATTTAGTTTCTCCTATTAACTTTTAATCCCTTCAAACAATAAAAGAGGTAATTAGTATTTTATAAACAAAAATGAATGCAAGAAAGGCAGATAATTTCCCAAATCCCGACGTTCCCATGAGGACCTGGGAGCTGCTGGTCGAGGGTCTGGACCCGCTCGGTGTCAGCTCGGAGCAGGGGAGGCCCTGCCCACCGTCAGAGGACAGATATGCAGAGACACCTCAACTCGAGCCCCCGACGTCCCCACGGTTTGCAAATAATTGCCCGTGTGTTCAACGGCAGTTCTGGAACTCAGCGCCAAGACCTCGGCGAGACGCGTACAGGAAACAAAAGCTCAGCACTCCGCTCACAGGGCCGACGCCTCGTAGCCTGTACTCACCCCGGTGCCGTCGGATTTACCACGAGAGGCCGGCTGATGGATTGTTGTACCTGGGACACGTTGGTTCCTAGAGTTGCCTGGAGCACGTGGTGTAGGGCCTGGTGCCCGTGGGAGGAACACCTGACAAAGGGGACGTTTTGGCTTCCCCGAATCTCGACCTCTCCGAAGAAGTGGGAGTCGGATGTGCGTCCCCAGAACAAACAGACAAAACTAACCGCAAGGAGCTTTTTGGTGCCGCGTGGTTTCTGAATTTCTGATTGTTGTATAAATCCAACACTTCCAGGGCATTTCCACAGCGTGAATGCTGAGCCCCGTTCTAGCCAGACACTTAATGCGTTACAGGAGTTATTTAATCAATGCGTTTTGTTAGCATAACATTAATATTAATTAAATGTTCATTAAAAAAATTGGATCTTTAACAGCCTGGAAGCAGGGGCTGCAGGCGCAGCGCCGCCCACGCCTCCCGCCCAGCAGGCCGCCGCCCCCCATGAAGCTCTTATCAGAGAGACTTACATCCCAGCTCTGTTCACGCACATCATTTCCTTCAAAGCAGGGATGTGGGCCGCAGAGGTCTCCTGCGCCCGACTTCCCTGCGCGGGCACCGCCGAGGCCCCTCCATCTGGGGGGACGGGCTCTGCTGGCTGCGCACGCGTCCCCGTCCTGACAGGTGCTGGTGAGAGGGAAGTGGGGGGTCCAGGGGTCCATGCCCGAAGCCAACGTCGGGAGGAAACAGGGCCGGTGTCCTCGTTTCCCAGGGTGGGGGATGGAAAGCCACAGTGGGCCTTCTGAAGGGGCAATTGGAACCTTGACGAAGACTGGAGGGGATTCCCTCTCTGGTGGAAAAGTCCCATAACAAAAGGGTTTCGGAGACGTCGGTGGCTGTGCTGAGTTCCAGTCACGTCAGCACCTCCGACCATAACACGGGGTGCGTCCGAGCACAGTGGGGGGCGTTAACATCCCCATTAGAGAGGTTTGAATCGTCTGGATTGATTTCAGCCTGCGACAAAGCAGATTTCCCTTTCCAGGCTGGCTCTGCCCCGAGCTCTTTAACATGGCCCTGGTGCAGAACGGCCACCCTCACCGCCTTTGGCACTGGGGCCGGGGTCCTCACCGCCACACCAGGGCCCCACGTGGCTCACAGCTGGGGTACCCCAGCAGCACCAGGTGAGTGAGACCCGGCTTTGGAATGGGTGGGACCAGGAACACACCCTGGGACTGCTGAGCTCAGAGTCTCCTGCACACCCAAACCCAGGGAAGACAGCGTGAGTCCTGGGAGAGCCAGACAAAGCCAGCGGGTTGGGTGTGTGTGAGGCTGGATCCCTGTTTGGGGAAAAGGTGCTGGTACTATCCAATCAGAGGAAGCGGGGATCCCAATGCGTCACCAGGCTGCCTGCACCCACAGTTGTCACTGCACAGGGACAAGCGTGCAGAGCTCAGAACTGCTCCCAGGCACCCTGGACAGCTCCCCGTGCGTCGTGCCTGATGGGAAGCTCGGCTTGGATTGGGCTTCCTTGTGCACTGGGGTGGGCCCACTCCACCTTTCCAGCCTGCAGCTTCTGGGCCCCGCCTCCTTGTCGCTGTCACTCGTCATTCTGGCTCCAGGAGCTGCCCTTCGTCCCACACGTCCCTTCCACGCCTCCTCTTCCGTATTCATTCCTCTGAAACAGTGGTGTTTCTCACCTTTCTGCAGGGCGTTCATTCCCCGTCGACATCTCCACACATCCCTGGAGGCCAAGTCGTGCTCACAGCCTGATCTCTCGCCTGGCTATTTCTGGACAAAACGAGAAGCAGAGAGAGCAAAGAAAAGGAGAAAACGAGAGACCCATCCTTGCCCAGTCCGCGTGTGAAGCCCCAGAGAACCGCCTGGCACCTGAGCGGACTCGCTCCCGTCGGGGTGGAAGCCCGAGCACAAGTCGGTCCCCAGGCTGCCGGCTTCCCGGGCGAGACGCTTCCAGCGTGGGAACCTCCGTCCTGGGCAGTGAGGTCGCATCGAGCCAGCTGTGTTTTAGTTGGATGCCATCGGAAGCCGCTGTGATTTGTGGGTAAAATAGCAGATTGATTTTTTCTCTTACATGACTGACATTTTCCCAAATTCACAAATGCCCCTAACACCGATTTTCAGCGGGTGTGCCACACGAGTTTTTAAAACATGCAACAGCTGCCTGTTAGTCAGGGGCACTGACCCCTCTCCCCTTAATTGTCAAATAAAAAAAAATGACCGCAGTGAACACAACAGCAGCCGTCCTGTGTGAGTGAGTCCAAATCATACCTAGTTTCCGTCACACTGGCCAAGCACACACTCCGCGGGCCGCAGAACTTCCGTGATTAGTTTCCGAGCCGTGGGACGAGGTCGGCAGTCGCTGCTCTGATGCGAAGGCGCGTCCTGCACGGAGAGGAACGTGGCTCTGCCCACGTCGGGAGCTGGACCAGGCTTCCTGGCCGCCGAGGCAGCCTGTCCTGCCACTCCGGCCCCTCCTTCCCGCCCGGAACCCGGGGCAGCCCGGGGCGCACCGGACGCCGGAGGAAACTGCCTACGCCAGTGAACGCACCAGTCCGGGATCCCAGAAAACAGAACCGAAGTCCCCAGGCTGGCACCTGGGGTGGTAGCTCGGAGTGGGGACGTCCCGAGCAGATGGCAGGGTCCCCACACGGACTCCAGCCCCAACAGCCCCCTGGGCCCTGCTGACGGCAGCCCTCCCGCGGCTCTGGGGTCCCTGCAGACCTTCCCGCAGGTGCACCTCTCAGCTGCGCACGGCTCCATGGTCCTGCAGAGCACTTGTGGCTGCGTCCCAGAGTCACCGAGTGCGGGTTGGGGGGCGGGCGAGACTCCCAGACGGCCAGGCCCCCACTGGCCTCGCCTGCCTCCCTGGGCCCCAGGAGGACTTCAATCCGGGGGACCCAGGGCGCGTGTGGTTCCCGAACTCGACTCTCTCTGGCGACCTGGGGAAGCGAGGTTCCCGTGGGCGCCCCTCGGGAAGGCATTAGTCCACCTGCCCCGACTTCCCAGAACACCTGCGGCTTCCAGACACGCTGCAGGTGTGCAGAGTGACGGCAGAAACGGCAACTTCCCTTAGAAAGGCCGGTAACCCCGCCAGCGAACGTCCCCGTGGTCCGTGCTGTCATCTAAACGTTGTTCACTGCACGGACGCCTGCGGCGTTTCCTCACGGAAGGACCGTCAGGAGCGTCTGCGTGAGGACGGAGGCGACGAAGGCACCTGGGGGAGGGAGCGGCCGGAGACAATTCGGTTGTTATGGAAGCGAATGGCTCCGAAGACCGGCACAGGGTCCCGACCCACCCCGGCCTCGGCCACAGACCCAATTTCCTTTCTACGTTCAGGTCAGTTCAGCACCAGTAGAAGAGACACAGGAGTAAAATAGTCGGAGAAATACTTTCCCAGGGACTTCCAAGCCTGCAGACCTTGATGGCACACTGAAGGCCGAGTTCTGTGTGCGAGTCTGGGACTGGGGCTGCGGGTGACAGAAGTGCGGTGAGGCTGCGGACTGTGGGCCAGCAGCGGCATCGCTGGGCCAGGAGACTGCATTGTCCCCTCCCCAAACTCTGGAGTGTTCCAGCTGTTTTGTGGAATTGGACTCTTCGTTTCCTTCGTGGGCCGCGTCCCCCACCCTGAACTGTGGCTGGGTCACGTCCTGTGGTGAGGGGGATGCAGGTGGAGACTGAATTAGGTTGTTCACTCCCCAACCCTCAAGTACAGAGGTCATCCCGGGTCACCTGGGGGTCGTATGTGCCAGTAAAGGTCCTTCGACTTGGAGAAGAAGGAGGTTCGGTCATTGGCAGAGCGATGAGTAAGGAGAACACCACCTGACGTTGTTGGCTTTGGGGAGGGCGGACGGGGCCGCAGACAAGGAATGTGGGGCCCCTGGAGCCTCCAGAAGGACCAGCCCTGCAGCACTGGACCTCGGCCTGGTGAGGCCCCTGCTGGAACTGGGAGGTGACGAGTCTGCGGTGTCTTTCACAGCAGCGTCCGGGGTGAGCGCCCTGCTGCCGTGTCCGCTGACTGCTGGGAGAAGGCTCATCGCCCTTTGTCCAGTCTGGCATGTTCCATCTCCTGGAAGCGTCCTGCGTATCAGTTAATAATTTAAAACGGCGCATTCATACGCACGGTCAGGGACCTTTGGTGACCTCCACTGGACCCCCACGTGCAGGAAAGACATCTCACTCTGTCACGCAAGGTGCCCCTGCTGCCCCTCACTCACATGGACTCCCACCACCACGCCTCTCCCGCCGCCCACTCCCACTGGGCTCGTGCGCCCCAGGAACTGACTCAGGTGCGCGTCCCCATTTAAAGTCCAGGGCCCAGGTCTGGGCCTGGTCACCCGCCTACACCCACACCTGCCCTCCTCAGGGAGGACGTGCTCCCCTGAACGGGTGAGCCCCGCGGTGCCCACCTGTTGAGAACAAGCACCCAGCTACCCACGATCGAGGGAGTGTGGGGGAGGGGACGTAGAGGGAAGAGGCAAGTTTTCTAGGGTCTCAGCCGAAACGGCCTCGCTCTGAAGGATCATTCCAGAGACTCAAAAATGTCCACACCAGTGGAACGTGTGCCGCATCGTTTGGGGACCACAGTTCTAAAAACACCGCAGTAACCGGTCTCACGGGTTTTGTGTTGCCTCACTGCGTCTAACCACGTCCACTCCCGCACTCTGCGTGCGCACAGCCCACAGCAGTCTCCGGCATTTATTTCCACATCCCGCCAACGAGGCAGAGACGTCGGATGCCTCTGCCCGACCCTGTCCCCCGGGAGGCCACAGGCCACAAAAGCGTTTCCGTCGGGCGTGTCCCTGTGCACTCGAGGTCCCTCCCTGGGAGTGGGGACACGCCCTCTCCCGTCACCGTCGCCCTCTTGCCAGGGCGTCCTCCCCATCACAGGCAGACCTCACGGAGGGCGGCCGGCGAGGGGAGCAGACGCAGAGGCTGACAGCCGTCTGTGATGGAGTGCGCGGCTGCGTCGCCGAGGCCGCTCCCGGAACAAATTGAGTCCCATCTACTTCTCATCCATTATTTAGGGGAAGTTGGCCAGGCTTGGCTTCTATAGATTTGATAATCATTCAGATGTCCATATTTAATATGGAACATAAATTCCTCATCGGAGTGTCGATGGCCTGTCACTGCGGAACAACAGTGCACCATCGGAGGGGTGATGTATGGATTGGCCGGGGGATTTGACGTAGATAAATATGTAGGAGGGAGATAATATGAAGCCCTGCCAGCCCGGCTCCGTGTCAGACTGGACAGCCCCGTGCGGCGCCGTGACGCGCTGCAGCTGCAGCCGGCGAATGTTGTCCTGCGTGCCGGAGACTGGCACACAGCAGATGGTTCTCTGCAGGCTAACAGATATATCACCCCTGATAACGGATGACAAATGCTGTTCCATATTGTGTCAGACAAAACCAGGGCTCTTGTAAAACAAGTGTTACAGCTGGAATCGGCTATTTTAACACAGTTACCTAGGGAGGAGACACGCGGACCGTCCCCCGCTCCGGAGGGACCTGAACACCCAGCTGCCGGGCGTCTTCCCCGCCAGGCCCGGCGGAGGGCAGCCCGCAAGTGCTGGGGACGGACCAGGCTCTGCCAGGGGCCACGAGCCCGAGCTTGCATCTAGTGTCCGATGTCACCTGTGTCCTTTGCATGACAGCACAGACAGACGGAAGCACCGAGGTGGCGGGGGCAGGGACGTGAAGACGGGCAAGGAGAGGACAATCAGAAGAGCTAATCGCTTTATTTACTCCAACGGCCTCCTGGCAGCTAGATTTATGAGCGACCGAGAGTTAAATGTCACCGGGTACGACAGCCCGAAATGCTCCCTGTTATGAAGCATCACCCCTGGTTAATTAGCCAGCGGAGCAGCTTCCTGCCGCCGTTTCACTTTGGTCATTTCTCCCTCCAACGCCGCGCCGGAGTCACGTCCTCTGCCGCATCTCTGCAGAGGTGGGGAAATATTAATTTCTCCCTCTGTGCCCATTTGTTTATTAACGCTGCGTCTCTCCTCTCTTCCTTCCTGGCAAAAATAAATTCTCTTCTGTAACCTTCACGACCGACAGGCGGCCGGGCAAGTCGGCAATCACGTGTTTGGTGCGATGTTCTGATGTCTTGCCTCGCAGGACGGGGCGGCAGCATCTGCCAGGACGCCCGACGGGTCACCGTCTGTCCCCTCTGCCAACAACGATGCAGATAACACAGGTGGATCACGGAGTGCAGGTCACAAAGCACCGTCACTTTCTGACTTCGTGAACTTGCCCTCACCTCCCCGACCCCGCGCGGGACCCCGCGCCCCGGTCCCGCGTGCCCCTGCCGCTCCCCACGAAGGTAGCGGTTGTTTTTCTGATAAAGCTCATCCTCCTCGGAAAACAGATGTTGACTATTATTTATTTCTCTCTGAAGCCCACTCATCCAGCCCCAAGTGACCGCTTTTCCCCTTTTGCTTAAATTTAATTTGCAGTGCATGTTATTGGTATGTGACAGGCAGTTTAATTATTAATAGGATCCTGCGATGCTCGACACCGTGGTTTTAAGCTCTTAGGGGGCCGAAGCCCCCGCCGCCGCCTCCCGTGCGCGGCTGGGGCTCCTGGATGAACACAAAGATAACTACCAGCTGCAGGGCGGATCTGCAAGGGCCACCTCCTCCTCCGACATTCGGGTGGCCTCTCGCACCAAGTGCCACCCCACCTGCCACTCAGCTGGGAGCAGGGTGGCCTTCGGCACAGCCGTCTCTCTGGGACCAGGACTTTCGCCTGTATGTGCACGCGTGTCCACCTGCACTTTATACTCAGACATAGGGGTGTGCACACATGTCTAACTGCATGTCATGTGCAGACATGGGGTGTGCACGCGTGTCTACCTGCATTTCATACTCGGACATAGGGGTGTGCACACATGTCTAACTGCATGTCATATGCAGACATGGGGTGTGCACGCGTGTCTAACTGCGTTTCACAGACATAGGGGTGTGCACGTGTGTCTAACGGCATTTCATATGCAGGCGTAGGGGTGTGCACGCGTGTCTAACGGCATTTCATACACATGCATGGGGTGTGCACGCGTGTCTAACTGCATTTCATATGCAGGCATAGGAGTGTCCCACTTATTATCACAGGAACATTCGGGAGAGAGGGCCATGTGCCTGCAGTCACTGTCACACCTCAGGAAGAGACCACAGCGGATGGGTCCCGCACGGACACAGAAGGGCAGCCAGAGAAGGCAGAAGCCCACGGAGCTGCTCTGGGCCACGAGGGTGCTGCTGTGTCTGCGGTGACAATTGGAGCCCTGCTTGGGGCCCCGGGGGGCCACTGTGTCTCTGAGGTGGCCTCTCCAATCACAGCCAGTGTCTCCCAATTTGCAGGTCTGAGGGGTGCTGAACAGGAAGCCTCGTCTCCCCGCCCAGGGTGGGGTCGGGGCGCGGGTCTGCTGGGGACGGCAGGGTCTCCTCTGGGCTCTCGGGTCTGGGACCTCACAGCCACCGCCGACCTGTCCAGTTACCCGACACTGCTCGGTGCGCATTTTCACAAACACGAACGTCCCTCTTCTCCTTCGTGGAGACAGTGCTCGTCCCAGAATCCAGGCCACACCTGTCCCTGGGGCTGGGCTGTTCCGGTTCCCGGTACATGCCGTGACCTTAACTCGCCCTCTGCTGATGGAACCCTCTACGAGAAGCACAGACGTCCTCTGTCCCCACAGTGGAGCTCAGCACCCGTGGGTGGCTCACGGCCAGCCCACCAGTCTGCCTCCTTCCTCCCATCCCGGGGGCCCGGAGTGTCTCGGCTCAGGCCGGCAGCATGGAACCGGGGTGTGGCGTTGCACCCCGAGTGTGCGTTCTGCACAGGGTCATGAGTGTCGTGAGTGTGGAATGCCCGGTGAGGACGCTGTCTGGGCCCCAAGGCCGGGCACCAGGCTAAGGGTCCATCCCTCCTCACTCGGGGCGGTGACTGTACACGCCTGGCAAGGCCGAGCTGGGTCCTTCCCCTGCGTGACTGGGGGCGCTTCGGCTGTCACTGAGCAGAAAGCCTCCGTGTGACTGCAGTGTGGGCCCAGGTTCTAGAGGAGACAGAAAACAGACAGGCGAGGCCCAGAGGGGATGCGGAGCCCGCCCTGCAGAGAAGACGGTGGTCCAGCATCGGCCCCTGGTGCCGAGGGAGTGTTGGCAGAGCAGATGCAAGTCGGCTTGGTCAGCGGGACATCTGACCAAATGCAGGTGGCAGTTAGGGACCCAGTCGCCTGATGACCAACTTAAACACGGCCCAGAGATGCTCTTAAATTCAAAATGGCCCACACATCCTAGTTCCTCTTTGCAAATGAGAGCTCAGAACCAGTCGTATTTAGATTCCAAAGACCCTAGTTGGTGTCTTCATGTCGTGTGGTCTGTTTTATTTGACATGCTGGCATTGCTCACCGCCTTTCTGTGTAGGAAACGGTGTCCGTGAGTGAGTTGTCCCAAGGTCCCCACGAGAGTGGGCGCACAGCACGTGGAGAGCGAGGAAGAGCCGGCAGAGCACTGAGGGGTCAGCATTTGGATTTTGGAAGCTCCCCGTCTCCGGAAGTCAGTCGCGCCTCCCGTTCCCATCTGGTTTTAAACACCTCGCTTTGACTTCTCACCGGCCAAGGTCAGTAGTTCTATTCCTGTTCTTCTCTGCCTCTGCTGGGGGTACTTGATACAATTTTTGTGAAGTGAGCTACAGTATCCCTTTGGAAAATGGAGCCGTACTAACGTAATAATTAAAGAGCTGGCTAGGCAGGTGGGGGGCGGTGGGGGGAAGGTGGTGGAGAGAACGTGCAGGCACCTGGACGGGGGCCCACCCAGCTCAGAGGGTGCACCTGGGTCCCTAAGGGGTTTCAGAAAATGGGGCTCTGGGACCTGGAGTCCAGCACCCCCGCCTGGTCCCAGAGGTATATCCGTGTGCTCTGATGTGCTCATCACCATTGCCACTGGGAGGCTGGCTCAGGACATTTGTCCTGATGCTGCTTCCTCCTCTCTGCTTCTACCGGGAAGCCAAAAGCGCATGCTTCAGCGAGGGCCTGCTCAGCCAGTAATGTCTGACTGCACTGCCCACGAAGCCGATGTGCTCCCAAGGCATGACCCCTCCCTGGAGCACGGCCCTCACACAGGGGTCAGGAATGTGATTATAATACAGCGGCGCGAGCATGTCAGGGCCTCTTTCATTTTTTGCTAACTATCGTATCTAACTAGAGTACGCAAACATCGAATTATTTTGAAGTCCGTCTAGATGTTTAAAGCGGCCACGGAAGTGAGGTAGTGCCCTTCTGAAACCGCCCCCTCTCCCCTCCTTGTGCAAACCCTTCACACGTCTTGCCCACGCTCACCACCGTTTAGAGACTCAGTCACAGGCACCGTCACAGCCGCTGTGGGGTGTTACAGTGCGAGTGTGTTCGCTTCCTCACAGTTGAAATCCATGAGTTAAATTTTAGCCCAAAGAGATGCTTCTCGACTCTGGCGTTCCCTTCGGGAAAGGCCTGGGGACCCTGGGGAGCTGTCTCTCCCGAGCTTCCAGAAGAGCTGCTCCCCAGAGCGGGAGGCTGCTAGTCGGGGCTTTTTCTGCCACCAGGAACTTTCCCCCACTAGACCCTGGGGAGCAGCAGGGCCCCCCCCAAATCACACATTTTGGAACCTGCGGCTTGTAAACCCTCCCCCTCTGAAGGGTTGGCACAGACAGCAATGCGCGCAGGCAGGTGGGGGCTTCGTGCTCCTGGAAGCTGCATCCGGCATCGGTGAAAAGATGGTCTGAGTTGCAGCCCGCAGTTCCCCCCCCCAGCCCCCCAGGTCCCCTTGGTCTCCCAGCGTGCGCGCAGCTGGGAGTCCCACACAGGTCACGCGCCTGGGGAAGGGTGGCCTTGTGCTCTCTTCTCAGACCACTAACCGAGGGCCACACCCACCGAACTGTTAGAAAGGCAATTTTATTTTTCACGGGATACTATAAACATAACTAACCTAGCACCGTCTTGGTGCAATTAAAGCTATTTTCTGTGAAATTAAAACACTGGTTTTACCACCCCAAGGTTTTCCCATTAAAACAATCTGAGAACTGCCGCATAATAAATATCTGAGCAGTGGTTTTATTATATACGGGCTGCTCCCGGAGAACAGAGGCTTTTCACCTCCACGCCGCGCTGAGGGCTGTCTCCCGGGCTCGGGGCTTTCCTCGGATGTTTGTAGCTCATTGTACGAACTTGACAGCGAAGCAAGTGAGCTCCTGCCTTGGCACGCGGACCGTGAGCACAGGAGATGACACGGTCCCCCCCCCCCAGGCACGGTGCCCGTGTTTGAGGGGGTCCGTCTCCCGTGACGTGTTGGACAGGGTGGGCAGCTCTAATCGCTCAGCACGGACGGATGTGCAGCTCCCACGTGCTCCACAGCCCCTGCTGAAGAGTCGACATTTTCCAGAGAGTAATAAAAATCCGTCCTTTTCCAGAAGTTCTAGTTCTGCTGCTCACTCCTGACGGGCTCCTGGATGCTATACCCAGCCTGATCCCCGGGCCTGCGTCTCGGACAGAGAAAACAACACACTATGAGTCTGCTGTGCCCGTGGAAACAAAAGGCGGAGCGAGACAGGTGGCGGTGAAAGGTCCAGAAGGAAGGTGACATTTTCCTCTGACTTCAGAGAGCTTCCCAGATGCTCCTGTGTCACTCTGTCACCATCAGATGGGTCCAGGCCAGGGGTGTGTCCCCCACGTCCTCTCTCTGCTCCCCAGTGGGGCACAGGGAGGTGACCGTCGCCCAGGTCACCGAATTCTATGGTTTCCCGAACGTGACCCCAGTTTCCCGGAAAGCTGAACTCTGCCGTGGGGAGCACTTCAGAGGGGACACTGGGAGCCACTCACACCCCCGTCTCCTCCCTCCGCTGACGAAGCCTCTTCTTCCAGGCTGCTCCGTGGACGGGAGGTAGAGCGAGGCACCTGCTGGGCCTCTGCCCCAAGATGTCGGGCTACACAGACGCTTTTTGAGGGGCTGCAGGTGAAGCTGGGGGTGGTCACACGGCCGTGCCTGCCGTGAGGCATTCTGGTAGCTCGGACTTGGCAAATTCATAGTGTAAAGGACAGTAGCTAAAAAGCTAGACGGTTTTAGAACTTCTACCCCGGGAACACACATCTGACTTTCCAACACACGCATACGTTTACGCCGTCAAACCCATGGAAAATGACCCGGTAGAAGAAACCCTGGCCATTCCCTCCTGTCTGTCTTGCTGTTTTAATTCTCAGAATGGTTTTATTTAAAATGAAAACATTTTCAGGAAAGATTAGCTTCCGGAAGTCAAGCCCGCGGCTTACCTTCTTCCCAAGCACCTGGCTCTCCTTCACTGTAAGTTCGCAACTGCGAGATGCAGCTAGTTGGACGCGGCTGGGTCCACCCACCCTCGTGCGGTGGACTCCGGCGGCCAGTGGTCATAAAGGTCCGATGAGTAAAGATATTTCCAAAAAAAAATCCCTTTTCCTTCCTGCACGGTGCGGCCCTTCCCAGGAAGCCTTGAGTGGCCTCCACTAGCCTTGAACTTGGACCCACAGCCCTTCACATCTCAGACTAATTCAATCGTATGGCACGGTGCGTGCTCAGCGGGTCCCCTGTGCGTTCTCCCCTTGGTGTCCTTCTGCTGATGCTGAACCTTTGTATGACGGCGACAAGATGCACACAGAGCTGTAGCCACAGTGGAGGAGGGAGGGCAAAGGCAGGGAAGGCCTTTTTCTTAGAGAAATTCAAACATTATAGAGTACACGTGTGGTTTTATCCGCGTGAAAGACAGCGAAACTGTGCACTAAAATGTCCACTATCGGAGTTTGAAGTTCTCTGTTGGAATTCTCATTTGGGACCTAGAACTTTAATTTCATGTAGGACTTGGCACCGCTTCTGGCTGGGTGATTCCGTGGGTGAGCGCTGCCTCCCTTCCGGCACACGCCGTCCGTTTCCCCAGCGAGGCTCTCCGGGAGGGGCCGCGGTCATCTTCTGGTGGGTGGTACTGGGTGGCCGAGGCGTAGAAGGATAGGAGATGACCCGTTTGCTTTTCCCGTTTGTTTTAAACCATCGCTCACGTCGCCCGCGTCGGCGAGTCACTGGGCGGTGTCGTCAGGGACAGCGCGCAGACACACGGCCCGGGCACTCCTCGTTGTCATGGACAGGTGTGGGATGGGCCGCTTATTCCCAGGCAAGTTCCCAGCACCAAGAGCAGTAGAATCTCCCCTGAGGATTTCGTGTCTTCCTGGGCCCCCTTCCTGCCCAGCCCCCATGGCCAGCAGCCCAGAGCTCCGCAGCGAGGACCCGCGGTGCCTGCAGAGCAAGTGAAGCTGCTGCTAACCATCCCTCCCGGAGCCCTCTGCTCACCTCGCTCTCCAACACCGACGTCCCCTGTGGGGTCTAGGCCGAGGTGAAGCTCTCCTCCTGGTTTGTGGAGCGAGACCTTCCCACCCTCAAACGGACGGGAGGCCTGGGGCCCGTGGCCCCCCACTCAGGAGGCCGTGCGCTGGGGCGTGGGTAGCAGGCCCAGCCTAGGAGTTACCTGGCCGTCAGGGGGCAGGCGTACGGAGAAAGGGGGCCACACAGAACAGGGGAGGCAGCGAGGGTGTCGGAGCCGAAGGCTCCCCTGCGAACCCTGAACACCAGGCTGAGAGCTGGTGCAGCCCTGCCATAAAGCAGAGGTGAACTCCAGTCAGGAGAGAGGGAACTCCCAGTGGGGCAGTTCTGCTGAATTTAATTGACTCTGAGTCAGCCACATACGGGGTGGGCGAAAGTAGGTTGATAGCAATAATAATAAATCATACAATCATTAATAATAAGTAACAACACAAGCATGAGCTCCATGGTGCACGTACTCACAACTGTCCACCTACTTTGGGCCCACCGTCCGGACACCTGAAAATACATCCGATGAGCTGCTAAGCCATGGTGCCGTCACCAGCGCCGGGTGTCCTCGTGGTCGGCACGAGTGACAGAGCGACGCTGGCACCCACGCCAAGTCGCCCCCGATACTCTAGAGTGAGGGACAGCTCTTCTGGCGTGGAGGGACGTTTTTTTCCTGGACAAAAACAAGGGTCTCACCTGGGTCAGTTCAAAATCACGGAACACACCAGCTGGGCCGGTTTGCAGCTGGAAAGAAATCAGTGCGAACGGCTCTTCTTCTTTATGATTTGAAGGTAAGTAGGTTTAATCTGGGCTCAGGGGAGGGGAGGGGGAGCCCCGGCCCCTTGCCGTCTGCCCTGCGTGGACGAGCAGGCTGGCTTCCGGGGGCCACTGTCCTCTGGAACAATGGCGGGGACGAGTGTGTCCCTCCCTCCTACACCCCCCTTTCTCTGTCAGAACATCTTGGCACAACCACCACAAACAAACTTTGTTAACGGCTTTAAACTTGGAAGGCTCGCTTTTTAAATATTTGCCGCTACATAATTGAAACAGCTGTTTTAATGAGGTACCTACTGTCATCATTTTACCCCGGCTGAGCTGGGTGACAACAAAGCAGTAATAACGAATTCAATAATAATTAACTCGGGTCATCTGCTCATCTGTCACGGCCCATCAGCTTTAGGGGGAAAAATCCCAGTGAAGTCCCCTCTTTTGTGAGCTTTCCAAAACTCTGCAATAAAATGCTGAGAGAGGACTCTAGGTAGCCCTTCAAAAGTTCTAAGCAAACTGGTAAGTAGGTTAATTAAATTTTATGCATGTTTAAATGCTAACGATCACATTCCTGACATTACAGTGTCGTCTGATATGCAATGATGTCATGCAAGCCGTGGTTTTAGTGCCCGGAACGCGGCTCCGGCCCACGACGAGCCGCGGCTCTGGATCATTTATCGAAGGGCAGGGAGCTGACAGCTCTGAAAGGCAGGTTTCCACGCAGGCCCCTGAACTCGCGCGGTGCATGCTAATCAGGGGAGGGCCGGAAACAACTGCTCTCTCGCCAGCAGCGCACCGCGGGGGCCGCCACCGCACACCCCCGTCGACTCGCACACCGCGGGGGCCCTGGGCTGCAGATGCCTCCTGCCTGCTGGTCAGATTCTAAAAATGACAGTGAGGTCAAATTTCCTGCTTCATCCCACACGTTCACCTTCTGCTCTTCCCTCCCTGAGTTTTTTTTTTTTTTTTTTTTTTTTTTTACAGCATTTTGCAAGACTGTCGATATTTTGGAGCAAGAGAAAGACCCACGGGCACAGCTTTGGATGTCAGACGAAATGACAGACCTCGGTCCTTTCTGATGCCGCTAGCCACACGGGGCAGGGCTTCCGTACCCGTCCGGGGCACAGGGACCCTCTGGGGCCGTGTCCCGATGAAAATCACGGCTGTAGGTCTGGGGCCCAGCCTGAGACTCTGCATTCACACTAGCCCCAGGCGGGAGGGGGTCAGGTGCGGAGTGCTCAATGGTGGGACTTCAGTCAGTTCTGGACAAAAGGAAGCAGAAAACATCAGGCAATCATCCCCAAGCCTGGGGCCACCTTCCTCCTCAATTCATTTTTCATTCGTTAGTTCCCTATTTTTCACGGACACTCAGATCTCCCCCCCCCCCCCCCGGAGAAGCGGCCTTAATTCTGCACGGTGCTTAGTCGGGCAAGCGGCGTGCTGCTGGGAGCCCAGGTCTCTCCTCTCCCACTGCAAGGCTGATTTCTACCGCCTCTGCTTTGCGTCTACACGGAGCTGAGCGGAGGGCGCCCTTTGCTTTCGGAGATACGGCAGGTAGAGGCGGCACGAGTGGAAATACTAGACATTCGATCCGCGGGTAGCGCTGCCACTGGAGGGACGGTTTGTGCTACGCGGAGCGACTGCCGGGCGACTCGGAAACCGGGATGTCCCCCACCCTTGTGCTGAGACAGACCCTGGGCACAGGGAGCCCGCCCCACGAGGGGTCTGGTCTGGCCCGGGGAAAGGTCCGCTTTGTCCACACCTGAGGGAAGCAGACCTCGCGGCACACACTCAGCATCTTCCGGTGGGATTCCAACGTTAGCCACCTCGGATGTTCTTGCTAACATCTCAGCATCACGCCGGATTCGGGAGGGAAATTCGTAGCTCAAAACCAAACAGCCCACGTACTGCTAAATGCTGGATTCATAATACAGCTTTTCCCAAATTAAGCATTATTGCAATGTAGGGTTTTTTGTTTTTGTTTTTGTTTTTTTTTCCCAAAGAAAAGTCAGCTCCAGCCCCCCACGCATGGGGTTTGGACAAGGTTGTGTAAGGACATTTAACACAAATAACGCCAGCAAGGGACACACATGCTGTGTCCCCCGTCACTAGTAAATAACTCGAGGTCCCTACAGGTCTTTTCCCGACATGCTGAGGGCACCTTTCCAATGCCCAGTGGGCTTCGGCGAGGGGGCCCCGCGGTGGGCCGCCGGCACTGCGCACCGTGGTGGGGGCCAGACGCTGTTATCTAACTCCGTGAGCTCTTTGACGAGCTTTAGAAGAGCAATAGTTTTGCGTTTCAACATTTGCCTGGGGAAAAAAAAGGCGTAGCGTGACAGGCATTTGCTCCTTCGCTCTGCACACAGACAAGGGCGGGCTAGCTCGTTCTGGGCTGGTGTGGCCGGCTTTGGCAGCACCGGCAGCGCTGCAGAGTCTGAGGCTGCAGGCCGTTTATCTGGCACCAGGGCTGCTTCGATGAAGTTCAGTGTCGCCGGTGAGGTGCACTGAGAACAATGCAGCCTCGCCATCGGGAAGAACCCAGACCAAACACCGAAACGCAAGAGCTGAAGCTGTAAAACTCTGGGAAGAACACAAGGCAAAGCTGCATGACCTTGAATTTGGCAGTGATTTCCTGGCCAGGACACCAAAAGCACAGGTCCCTAAAAGAGAGACAGACACACAGCTAAAGACCTCGGCGCACCCAGAGACAGCAGCAGCAGAGTGAAAAGGCAGCTCACAGAACTGGGGGAAATACTTGTCCATCTTATATGCAATCGGGATGAATGTGTAGAATATACAAAGTACTTCTAAACACACCAACCTACAAATGACGCATAAATGGCCGGTCAACACCCGAAAAGGTGCAAAACGTTTCTGATCAAGAGAGAAATGCAAAGCAGAGTAACGGTAACGGCTCCCATTGACAACGATGACAAGTGTTGGAGGCTGGGGAGGGACTGGAGCCCCCGCACGTCGCTGCTGGGGGCACTAAACAGCGCAGTCTCTGCACAATCCAGCAACCCCTCTTCGGGGTGCGCACCCCGAAGAGTTAACGGCGAGTCCTGGAACAGGTCTTTGTTTGCGGACACAGCCGAGTGCGCAGCTCGGCGACGCGGGCCTGAGGTCGCTCCCCAGGCACAGGGGTGCTGGTGGGTAAGGGCGAAGCACTTCCAAAGGCGCAGCAGCCTGGCGGGCACCGCCTCGCGCGTCTTGCCCTCGCTCCGACTCCCCCGGGGTGACCACCAGTCGCGCAGGCTCGCCGGTCAGGGACGAGTCTCTCAGACGTGGTGTCTGATGTAGCGCACAAGTGCTGTTTGTTTCTGCAGCAGGAGGAACATGGTACACACTCCTCTGTCGTGTGCGTTTCTGCCTGTCTCTGAGGCCTCTCTCCCCCGCTGCCCCGACTAAACACAGCTGTCCGAGCGAGTTTCAGGGTGGGCATGCACCCTTCCCTCTGGAAGCTCACAGTCAGATCGGAGAGGGAGACAATAAACAGGTAAAAGCAAACACACCTGTACCTCTGCTGGTAAAGCCACACGATTCCGTGTCCTCTCTCCAAGTCCGCGGCCAGGCTTGTCCAGCAATGCCGCACGCCGGCTGGTCACCAGCCATTGTGTTTGGAAGCCGGTGTGCTTACACTTCATATGCTTTCAATTTTGTTTCTGGAGCAGGTCATTTCACTCCATTTTGCAGACATACCAGTCGGTGACAGGCTGGGGAAAACCATCCCTCCCCACAGACAGTTTGAGAATTGATTCACTCACCTCCTTTTCAGAGAGTGTTACATGGTTTCAGCTTAAGGGATTTTCACCCAAGCCATCCTCCTGCCCCCGACCCAGCAGGCCTGTCCCCTCCGCCCCCTCTCCCACATCCTCCCTCCCAGGGCGGCTTCCTCTCTGTTTCCTTCAGCCTTTCACCTAGAGCTCAACGTCCGCAGCAGGACGCCCCGCGCTCCTCAACACTCACCATAGGGTGGGGGGGTGTGCCCCCAAACCCGGGGTGCAGCAGGCTCAGGGACAGCCTCGGACAATAGGATGTAGAAGTTTCCGGGCCCGGCCATGAGAAATGCCTGCGGATGGGTAGTGCGGGTGCTGTATCCACGGCCCCCCGAGCCCCAGCCGAGACCAGCCTGCACAGCCAGCCACCGCCAAGCCGCCATGGGTGGTGGCCAGCCCGGTTGAAGGTTCGGATGGACGCAGCCCAGCCCCTGGGAGATGGCAGCAGAAACCCACGCTCACAACCCCGGTGGAGCTCAGCAGGCTGCAAAGGCTCTTCCTGCCTTCTGGAAGCCTCGGAGCCCTGGGTGCAGACTCTGGGCAGGCCCCCGGTGCACCTCTCTTTGAGGCCTTTGCTGCTCCTCCTGCCCCCCAGCGACCCGACACCCAGGTGGGCTGGTGACAGTGTTCACTGGAACTTCCCTTCCGGCTGCACCTTTCCCTGCTCCTGGCCCAGGTGGGCCCACGACATCGAAAAGGACGTGAAAGGCGACATCCCGCCTTCTCTTCCTCTGTATTCCTCATGCTGCTAGTGTATTCGATCTTTAGCAATGCTCGTTGATTAATTCCTCAAACTGATATCACAACCATGGATGTTAGAGAAGAAGCCTGAACCTTCCTGAATGGGAGCAAAGTCCTCGGAAATAAGGAAGCCCCCACTCAGAGCAACAGATGGATGTCTGTAAGGCTCAGGGGGATTCGGGGACACGGAGTTAGGGGCCTTTCTCACGCTGGGTGAAAGACGGCCGATGTCAGGGACAAATGGCGTGTCGCCTCCCACATGCCTTGCCTTCCCCTGTGGGGCGCCTCCCTGAGGACTGAAATAGAGGGAGTCACTTGTGAAAAGTCGGACAAATAAAAGCTAGAGAACTACAAAGTAGGTCGCGGAGCGCCGAGTGCCTGGTTACTGCAGGGACACGACCTGCCTGGGTATCAAAGACACACTTTCTCCTCTCAGAATCTTCTCCAAGTGCCCACGGAGGGCGTGAGCCTAGCTGGTCTGTAAACGTCCCTTCCAGCTTCCTCACCGGGGCAGCTTCTCAATGCCGTGGGCCTTGCCATAAAGCGCCGGTGAGAAACTATTTAGTTAAATTAAATACAGCAGCGGCAGAGGCGAGGCCGTGTTTAAATTCAATTAAAAACGCACACGTTCAAGAGTAACTTCGGGAAAGGAATTGGTCACGGGGTGAATCAGGGGTTTATATATGCAAACGAGGTGAGCTGTGCAAGCAGTGTTTTCTCAATTGTCGTTGGCTCGGAGTCTAAACATTGTGGAGAGTACTGTCGTCTTAGCGTTTCTGAGTTCAGGTGGTGACCTCGAATGAGGTTAGGGCGTCAGCATCTATTAGAAACCCTGCCGCAACGAATAGGTGAAAGTTTAATTAGCTTGTGAATTGTTTGCATGGAAGTGTGATCGCTGCGTGGCTGGCACTCTCTGGTCGGTGGCGTCCCCCGCGTGGCCTGCACAGGCATTCTGCTGCCCGGTGGCAGGAGGGCCCCTTTCTGGAGGACCCGCAGGCCCATCGATGGCAGGGCTCTGACCCGCCGACCCCCGACCCGCCGCTGTGCAGTCAGTGAGTCTAAGGAAGCTGCGGCTTCCACTGCACAGTGCACCTAACCTCAGGGTGACTCAGCAGCCCAGCCTCACTCCCGAGGACTTGAATTCTGCCCCTCCGCCATGAGAACCGAGAACTCTGACACTTAAAGCCCAGAGGGGACGCTAATGCACTCATAGGAATGACCCCTACTGGCCTCTCAAAGGTCAAATACGTCTCATAATTACGACTTCCGGCTTTCTCAGGTCACGTAGAAAATGTGAGGCAGGCGCCCTCACAGAGTGGGGGCTCCCCCCTCAGCTTCGGGTTTTTAAGGATCTAACCACATTTGCCCGAGAGGTTGCCTCCAGAGGATTAATATGCGAAGGAGATGGATAAGAAATTGTTATTTCCACCAAGGGCCGGGCTGTCTCGCCTTTGCGGGAGCAGGGGGAGTCGTGAGTGACCTCACACGGTGCGCTGGGGCCGTTAGAATGCAGGGCGTTCACCGCGGACCCCGTTGATGCGGTGAACCGAGACAGCCCAATCACAGGTGGTCAGGGGAGCAGGGCTGGGCCCGGCCGGGTGCTGGTCCCGATGTTTCAGAGCAGCGGGAAGAAGGACGCAGTTCACCCTCGCGCTGAGTGTTGGAGCTGAGAAACGGGCACCCAGGGGCGTGATCTGGGCACTTTCCCAAATTCATTTCTGGAAAAGGTGAAAACGTCAGCAGAGGCCACTGGCCCGAGGAGCGTCGTTTGCTTCTTTTAATGGATTCTGTGCTCTGTAGGATCATATTATAAATTTCTACTCTGCTCAAACCACAGAATTCAATATAATTCAAACCACCAATTTTACACTCTTGAAAATATCAAATTCATCCCAACTGCAATCTCTCAAATCTTCCAGTAAATAATCTTCCTTTTTGATGAGGAAGGTTCTTCCACGTTTCCAGGATTAGTCCCCGAAACCAATACCTAATTCCGATTTCCGGCCATTTCTGAGAACTTACTCCCCCATAATGTAGGCACTCCCGGGGCCACGGCATTAGGGGGAGCCCACTGGAGGAAGACGCCCCCGCGCCTCCAGCAGGGCGGGCCATGGGTGCTCTCCTCCACAGAGGCTTACAATCAGGTGAAAGGCCGGCCCACCTGGAGGAAGACGGTTTCTCCATCCCCCCCACCCCCCCCGCCCCTAACCTTCCTGTCTGCCCCTGTGGGGACCATGAGGCAACGGGATGGCCTTTCTCCCGAACCTCAGATCACACCCCCAGGGCTCCAGGCTGCAGAGGCTCCAGCTGGTGACCTGCAGGGCGGAGACCCTGAGGCCCAGAGCTGGCGGGGGGCGGGGGGGGGGGGGGACAAGGAGACCGGAGGAGTTTGAAACCTTACCAGAGAAAGGCTGGAGAACTCATTTCAGATGAAGTTATTTGGAGCAAGAAAGATGATCCAGAATAAAAAGGAAAATTACATAGCAATGAGGAGGTACATTCTCCAAAAGATGTAACAGTCTTAAATACGTACACACCCAACAACAGAGCATCAAAATACACAAGGCAAAGTCTCTTTTTAAAATATATTTTATTGATTATGCTATTACAGTTGTCCCATTTCCCCCCCTTCCTTCCCCTCTACCCTGCACACCCCCTCCCACCCTCACACCCCGCCTTTAGTTCATGTCCATGGGTCGTACATGTAAGTTCTTTGGCTTCTACATTTCCTATGCTATTCTTAACCTCCCCCTGCCTATTTTGTACCTACTATTTATGCTTCTTATTCCCTGTTCCTTTTCCCCCATTCTCTCCCCTCCCACTCCCCACTGGTAACCCTCCATGGGATCTCCATTTCTGTGATTCTGCTCCTGTTCTAGTTGTTTGCTTAGTTTGTGTTTGTTTTTGTTTTAGGTTCGGTTGTTGATAGTTGTGAGTTAGTTGTCAATTTACTGTTCTTATTTTTGATCTTCTTCTATTTCTTAGATATGTTCCTTTAACATTTCACATAATACGGGCTTGGTGATGATGAACTCCTTTAACTTGACCTTATCTGAGAAGCACTTTATCTGTCCTTCCATTGTAAATGATAGCTTTGCTGGATAGAGTAATCTTGGATGGAGGTCCTTGCCTTTCATGACTTAGAATACTTCTTTCCAGGCTCTTCTTGCCTGCAAGGTGTCTTGGGAAAACAGCTGAGAGTCTTATGGGAACTCCTTTGTAGGTAACTGTCTCCTTTTCTCTTGAGTTTGAACTTAAGGGAGAAAGAGAAAAATTCACCATTCCAGGTGGAGACTCCAACACCCCTCATTTAGTGATTGATGTATTAAGCAGACAGAAAATCAATAAGTATGTGGTTTTTTTGAACAGTGCTATCCATCAATTTGATCTTGCTGGAATGTATGGAATAGTCCATCCAACAACAGGGGAACACATTTGCTTTTCATGTGAATGTGGAACATTCACCAAGTTGGGCCGAACTCTGGGCCACAAAACATAACAATATTTTTAAAAAGAATAGAAATCACACAACGTATATGTTCACAGACCACAACAGTAACTAAAAATCAATACTGGGAATGTAGCTAAAAAATGTACAAATATATATATTTTTTAAAAAATACAATATGTCTATAGGATGTATGTCAGTGAAAGATTTCCCAAAGGAAATTTAAAGAATGTAATCAAATTAAAATAAAAACACATCTTATCAACATGTACGAGATGCAGCAAAAGCCGGGTTTAAAGGAGAGTGTGTAGCATTGAATGGCAGATTAGAAAATAAACAGACTTCAAATCTTCATCTAAAAGCTGGAAAATTATAGAAAATATATTTAAGCTTCAAGCAAGAAAAACATCAAAGAAGAAATCGATGACATTGAAAAAAGCACAAGAATACAGAAAATCAGTGAAAACAAAGTACAATTCTTACGAAGAGGCATCAACTTGGCAACACCCAGGGAGCCACACGAACCGTGAGGAGGAACAGCCAGGCCCAGAGAGGGGACTCCCATGACCAGTGTCTGAAAGGCAGGGTGATGTCACCCACGAGGCACGCGTAGCACTGGGCTTTCAAATAAAAGTGTCCTTTTAAGTAGCACCAACAACGACATGTTCAGGATGAATCGTACAACATATGTACAGTACTTACACGTGAAAAAATAGAAAACTGGTGAAAGAAATCGAAGACCTAAATAAGCAGAGAGAATTTGGGTGGGGTGTTGAACACTCAATATCGTTAGGATGTCACCGGTGTCCAGCTTGACCCACGGAGTTAGTAAGCTCCATATTGACACCTCAGCAGCCTGCCCTGTCGTACCGGCAGGTTCTCTCTGAGCCTGTGTGAGGAGGGGTCAGAGCTCACTGGAGCACAGGCTCGGGAGTGGAAACCGCTCCGGGCAGCAGGGCAGGTCCCTGATGAATCAATCGCTGGAGGCTCCCAGTGGATAGAGGACCCAGTTAGAGAGGGGCTGCCTTAATGGTAAGGTTTCCAGAGTGAGTGTCAGAGAAAACCCCCCTGGGGCTTCTGGGACAGGAAGGTGGATTGGGGGAGGCTGTGGACAGGCAGAGCAAAGATGGTGTTTTAGGGCAGCGAGACTACTCTGCGTGATCTGTACCGGTGCACGAGAGTCATGATCTATTTGCCCGAACCCAGAGTGCGCAGCGCCGAAAGTCAGCCCTAGTGTGAGCGGGGGACTCTGAGGGCCTGGGCTGTGCATGCGGGCCCGTCAGTGGTAACAAGTGCACCTCTCTGGTGGGGGGCTGTGTGTGGGGTCGGGCAGCATAGCTAAAATCTGCGTCTTTCCCACCTGAAGGTCGCTCTCCAAGGAACCCGATCCATAACCCACAGAACTATCAAGTTCACCAAAACAAGAGGGAGATCTGGGAGCATGCCCCAGCCACAATAAGTCTAAGAAGACAGGACGACCTTTATTGTTTAAGTTCATCCAAACTTTTTTCTGTTTTTATCCCCATTTCAAATACGCATGTATGTCATCCACATCCCCCCTGCCTTGCCCCCACCACACAGCTTCCCTGCCACTAACCTCGTGGGGAGTATACTGCCTTTGTTTCGACTGGTGAGTCCGTACTGACACAGTATGGAAGTTCTCTGTACTTCCTGCTGAATTTTCCCCGAACTTAAAACCGCACTACAAAATAAAGTCTATTAATTTAAAAAAACGACTGCTGTTTCTAAAACTTCTCTAAAATTAATGTATTAACAACAGTTTTTACACAGCAGAAGACATAGAGAAGCTAACGTAATCCTGAAAACAAAGTTGCAGAACGACCCTAATTCAAGACTTACTATAAGGCTACAGTGATAACGTAGCACGGCGGTGGTGAAACAATAGACATGAAGACAAATGGAGCAGAACCCAGAGCCCAGAAACAGGTCCGCACAAAAACAGTCCATTGATGTCGGACCGGAAAACCAAGTCAATTCAATGGAGTTAGAATAGTCTTTTCAACACATAGTGCTGGGAAACTGCACATCAGTCTAATCATCACCATCATCACCATCATCACCATCACCATCATCATCATACCTGCAATACGCACACACAATATTTGGGATTAAAAACTCAGTGGGTGCATTAAATAGCCGATTAGCTCCCACTAGGGAACATGCTGGGAGGCTAGAACAGAGACTTAAGGAAGTCCCGGATGGAGCACAGCAGTGGTGGAAAGGTGGGGGACAAGGGTCAGTTGATGTGGAGGACGTGGGGGTTATTTCTAAGCAGTATTTTAGCAGGATGTAACAAAAAATGCACCAAGCGATAGTAATTTTTCAGAATTGATAAAAGCAAAAACCCTCACATGCAGGAGGCCCCACACAACTCTGGAAGGATAAAAACAAAACCAGGAAAAGGAAATCCACACCTAGACACATCGTGGCAAAGACCGAAAAATCAGTTATCTTCGAAGTGCTAATAAAAGAACCCCTATCAACCACAGAACCATCTTTCTATAACAAGGGTAAAAATCAAGACATTCTCATTAACTAAAAACTTAAGCGAGTTTACTGTTAACAAATCCTCCCAAGGAAGCAGCCCATGGAGTTCCCGGGAAGACGGGAGGCGTGTCTGACAGGGAGGAGGCGGGAGTTCAAGACGTGGCAATTATAGGTGTGTGTCTAACACACCTCGGTAACACAGAATGATAACAAACATGTTTCGTTCGTGCAGTTATAAAACTTGGTAGAAATAAAGTTTAATTTAGCAAATAAATGATAAGGTTTTTTATATTCAAAAGGAGAGTAAAGTAAAATAACTTTAGGCTTTGGAACGTTCGATATGAATGGTGATTGTCTAGAATTCCTCCAGAAAGAAAAGACAAGGCACGTAACTTCCAAATGACCAAACAAATCAACAAAGCAGAAATTAAGAAGGCAATGCTTGGAAATCACGTAAAAAAGAAAAAGTAAGAAGCTGAAAGTGAAGTCAGAGGTTAATTAAAGTATTCTAGTTCTCACAATAAGTAGAAATAAAATAAATATTTCAGTGTAATTTTTGTATAAAAAGATACTCTTTAAAATAACCAAACAAAATACCTAGAAAATAACTCTAGCAAAGTATAGGTAAAACTTCATGGAGAAAAATAACAGGCTTGTTGAAAGGCATTAACAAAGAGATATGCCTGGTTCAGAAATAAGAATATTTGCTGGGAAAAAATACATAAATCACTCCAAAGCTATCAAAAATTTTAGTACTACCCCAGTCGCCATACCAACGAGGTTTTTCACAGGCTAATTTCAAAATCTGTAGGCGGGAAGGGGTCCAGAACAGTCGTGACTCCCAGTATGAGTCAAACAGCAGAGGACGTGAGGGGGCCCCCAGCCTGTGGATCAGCGTTTACCGTGAACTGTGGGGACCGGGCCTGTGGAGACAGACACAGCCACTGGGCCAGCGCACAGGGCCGCAGACACAGACCTGTGCGCTCAAAGAGAGGTGACGTGTGCAGCCAAGTCCCACAGGTTGGACTTGGGACAGAAGGACGGCCCCCTGTTTTCTCAAAGCTGTCCTAGCCTGGGGACCCTCCAGACCTGCTTCCCGGACCGGCAGCCCCACCTCTCCTGGGAGCTTGTTAAAATGCAGATTCTCAGGCCTCGCACCAGAATCGATGCGGTGGGGGTGCTGGCCAGTAGCCTGCTCCCGCGTGGGTCTGAGGCCCACTCGGGTCGCGAAGGCCCGGCTCAGAGTCACCCGCGAGGCTCAGGGACCTCGGGGGGACGGGGTTCTGGTTCTCGTGTGTTTCCTATTTCTCGTACGTTTTCTTGAATTCACTGGGGTCAATAAAGGTATCTCAGTTTCAGTGTGCACCCCTTTAAGACATCTTCTGCGTAGTGCGTGGCGTGCTCAGCGCCCCAAGTCTAGTCTCCTCGGCCACCATCTACCCCCTTTCCTACTGGTGAGGGCTCAGACCCTATCAGGCGAGGCGGTGCTCGTAGAAAACTGATACAACGCAGATGATTTTGTCTGGAAGAGATGCAGTGACTTCTGTCCATTCGAGAAGGACCCTGCGAGGTGAAGGTCGTGCTGCCCTGCAAGGTGCCAACCAGGTCTGAGTCGCACTAAACCGTCCTGCACAAGTGTCACCTCAGAGCCAACTGGCTGGTCTCGCACCAGCCCTTGCACCCGCCTTTGAACCGGCTCCGCGCCTTGCTGGTCCCTCCCTCCAGATTCGCACACGTCAGCAAAGGCCCCTGCGCACACCTGTGCGAAGAGCCTTTGCCTTTTTGAAAAGCGCACTTGGGCCCCGGCGAGAGGCGGCGTCACAAAGGAGTGAGTAGAAATGGGCTGTTTAGTAACCGGGGTTGCAGGCCCGTGATCCGGGGGTTGGATTTTAAGCCAGGTCACCCGTCCACAAACTCGGATCAGTTCTAGTGAACCGAGAACATCAGTGTGGGTCAGCACACTTTAAGCTCTCACACGAAAAATCAGCATAGTAACTTAACAAGCTTAAGGTGGGGAGATTTCACTAACCTGGACACAGGGCACACCAACCTGAAGAGGATGAAAAGACGGAAAACAACACGAGAAACTCAACTGCATTACGCGACAAACTTCTGCGTCTCAACATACCCGAGGAAAACAGCGAAGACGACCTGTAAACCGAGAGTACAGATTCGCAACGCCTTTAACTAACAAAAAATTAATCATCGAAATTCATAAATTAAAAAAAAAATCTTCTCCAAATCAGTAATAAAAAGGCAAACAACCTAATAGGTTCACAGCAGAGGAAAAAATATGGCAAATAAACACACGAACAGATGCTTAACCTCATTAGTAATCCAAGAAATGCAAATTAAAACAATAATGAGATACCATTTGCACCCACCAGATTGGCAAAAGTTAAAAAGTCTGACAACACTACTTGTTGGTGAGGATGGATCCCTGGAAACACCGGCTCTCCGGGGAAGCCCGGCGGCTGGGGCGGCCCCCGGGCGACAGGGTGGGCGTCAGGTGGCTGCTTCCATGATCCTGCTGCTCCGCTCCCAGCCATGTGTCCCAGACAAACCCTCGTGCAGGTCACGGGTCGTCAGGAACAGGAGCCTGGGTGGCACTGCTCGCACTGGAACACGCCGGAAAAACGTCAGCGGTGGCCCCCAGGTCCATGGAGAAAGAAACGGGCGTGTGTTCTCATAGGGAGCAGACCACAGCGTGACAGGGGACGCCGCCTGTGTGCACCGGCTTGTGTCCCTGAGTCCGGGTGGTTGGAGCTGAACGGGGACTCGAAGTCAGGGCCCCTCCTGCGGACACGGCTGGGTCCATGTTGCAGAACCCATTTTGAAAACCCTTTCCTGACCATTTAAAATACATTCTCCAAAAGAAAAATATTTTCCCTGCAGACTTCTCATTTCCTGTTGACTTTATTACTCCGTCCCTGGAAGGGGTTAATTATGCTCAGCTAGTTAGCACGGCTTCTGAGCTTCTGACCACAGGCACCGAGAGATAAGGAAACTTGAACGGATGGAGGGAACCCACGCGAGCCGGCTGTGGTCTCCACTGTCACAGGCCCATACATTGACGAACATCCGATTTGTTAAGGTTTTAATTGTCACCCAAATCGGTTTTCATACGAAGGAAAGGAGCAAGGCGCACAGGCGACCTCTTGCTTGCATCAGATTTGGAAAAAAATGATAAAAGAAAGATAATGGTGAATTTACATGGCAGAAGTGATAAGCTGCTTCAAAAATAGTAAAATAAATGCTGCAAAAACAAGAGCGTTTGCACCCTTATCTATCTGGGCATTTGCTTTGACCTTGGTGTTACTTGTGTTTCAAACATCCAAGAATTGCACTTGTCAGCTGCGTCGTTGCTGGATTGAAAGGGTGATGGTTGCATCTGAAAGAGAATGTTCTTTTTTATCCAACCGAGAAGGTCCTTTTATATCCAAAATCCCACTTCATTTCATAAGAAATTTGTGGGAAACAAACAATTCAGGGAAAATCTATTGTCTGACAAAAGAGAAAGAAAAACGCTTGGCTATTAAAATTATCCAAAGCCTTCAGATTCGCACACGGACAAAGGCTGAACCTCCGCTGGAACTGCCGCTCCCTCCCCTCGCCCCACCCCCACCCCGCCCCCGCCCCCACCCCGCTGCAGCGTGGCTTCCACCGGCTTAATTCTCTCACTTAGGGAGACGAGACGACTTCGCTGAAATAATGAAACACATGGATGGAAAATAACCCCAAAGATGGGAAAGCTGAAAATGCAAGATTGATAAAGTAATTTTAATTTGGCTCTACATATGTTAAGGTACTTAGGGTGACTTTTGTGAAGGAGTCCAACTGTGTAAAGACAGATGTGCGGAAGCTGATCCCACACGCGCACACGCACACGCGCGCGCGCACCCCTGCGAGGCGGCGCGTCTCCGTGCACTCTGAGACCCCGTGCCACGCGCTTGGGGCAGGCTGTGCCGTTCCGCAGCCGGGGGTGCCTCGCGCGAGGCCCTAGGCCGGCGCTGGTCACCCACTGTGGACGCTGCAAAGCCACCACTGCCCCCTGCTCTGGTCGTGTATGAAAAATGATGCACTGGCCTTGGGCAAGCTTCTCCTCGGCTCAGAGAGCCCTGGCCAGGGTGGCGAGGACGGGAGGGGGTGAAGAAGGGGGGGTGCCGGCAATCAGCAGCGGCCCAGCCCTGTGCCTCGCAGGTGGCCCTTCACTCCCCGCTCGACGCAGTGTTTTCCTCCCCAAGCGGCCCTGGCTGTTCCTCACGCTGGAAAACCGCACGGATGAAACAAAGGCCCCCGCTGCTGCATCGATCTTCGCCGCAGCCCGGGGCCTGAGATGCCCAGACTGCACGCGCTCTCACGGCCGCGACCTCGGGCTCCCGCTGCTCTGCCCTGAGCACCGTCTGGGGCCACCTGGTGTCCAGGGAGACCGGCTGGGATCAATATGGTGGAATAAAGGCAGGAGCGAGACAGCTGCTCTGAGCCCCATGCGGGGGGGGGTCTCTGCTGCATCTTCAGGACACGGGTTTGAAAGCCAATTGCCTCCTCTGAGGTTGGGGGAGAGGAGGCTGGAGGTTGGGAAGGAAGTGTTTGCCCCTGTATTACTTCTCACCGGCACAGAGATTTGAGTCACAGGCACATTGGGGGGTGCACGGCCGTGATGCCCCCCTGGGAGGTCACTGGGGCAGATTTTAAGTTGCTTTGGGTTTCCTGGCAGCTTGTGGGGGGCAGTTTTACATTAAGTCCTGACAGTGACCCCCACCGAAGTGGGGCACGCATGCCGCCCACACTACCAGCTCAGTTCTGCAGTTCTGACAGGTTGAACGGAAGGACCACACAGGCCTCTGGGGTGTGGGACTGTCTGCATCCCACCTGCTGGGATGCAGAGCCCCGGCCCACGGACGGACGTGTCTGCACGCTCCCTCTGCTCGGAGCCAGCCCCCTCCGAGGCTTGGCTCTGCCCTCTCCCCTTCATGCCCCTGGCCTCTCCACATCCAGCCTCCCAGGCAGGCCACTGTCCTCAGCCCAGCACTCACAGGCTCGCCGCCTCTCCGTCACCATCTGTACACGCTCCTGCCTAAGCAGGTGCGTTTCCTGGGTGTGGAACTGCCGGGACCCAGGCTGGGTTCGTGCCTTAAAAATACCCACCAGCAGCCTCCCACGTGGCTGTCCCACGTCACACCCCACTGGCAGGCACAGGGGTCCCACGTCCCCCCTGGCAGGAGTCTGCCAGGCTTGCCCAACAAAGCACTGCCGGCGCGGGGCTTAACAACAGAAGTGCACGCTTCTCACGGTTCTGGAGGCCAGCAGGCCAAGGTCAAGGTGTCAGCAGGCTGGGATTCTCCCGAGGTCCCTCTCTTTGGCTCACAGACGGCCACCTTCTCACTGGGTCCCCACCTGGGCCCCCATGTGTGTGTGCATGCCTCCCTGGTACCTCTGAGTGTGCAAATTGCCCGATTTTAATTCTTGAAGTTTCATGTCATCTGCACACACTAAGGCTTCTACTTTTTTCTCTTTCCAATCTGCATGTCTTTTTCTTTTCGGACAGAAAAGGCACTTTTGTGACCTTTGGGAGGAGCCTGACAAAGACAGAGGTTACAAGACGCAGCTTTTATTTCTCAGGAGCTATCGTGACTTGTAAGTGTACCACTTCAAACAAAATGTAGATTTTTGTTTTAAAGAGTCTTGTGACTTTTAAAGAAATTAAGAGTACAGAAAAATAATTTGTTATTTACTACTCTTGTGTGCTTCCTGTAGAGTTCCTTTGACCTGAAGAACTTATTATTTCTGATAAGGCAGCTCTGCTGTTCATAAGATCTTCTAATTTTCTTTCCCTGAAAAAAGATCATTTGTTGAAGGACAATTTTGCTGGATGTTCAGCTCTGGTGTGTGAGTTTCCTGTTTTTAGTCTTTTAGCATTTACATTTGTGAAGCTATTATCTTCCTGCTTTCCTTTTTTTCTAATGTGAAGGCACTTTTCTTTTGTATTATTTTTGACTTTGTTTTTCAAATTATTAGTTTTTCTTTGTTTTCCAGCAGTCTGAATATTGTCTATATGTAAATTTAAAAAAATTTTATTGTTTTAATATTTTTGTATCTGATTGGATTTCATTAATTTTTCTGGATCACTGGGTTCATTTGCTTCATCAATATTTTAAAAAATGGTCACCCTTATTTTTTCAAGTACTTCTTCTGCCTTATCCACTCCCTTCTCCTGCTGGGCGCTGCCTCGCAGAGCGCGAGCTCTAGTCGCGGTTCCTGCGGTCGCGTTTGTGCCGGCGTTGTGTCCAGGACGCTGTCCCTCCCTCGTGTCTGCTCTGACAGTTCATACTGCTCTGTCTTCTCGTTTGTGGTTCTTAACAGTTTTAACCTGCTGGCAAACTTCATCTTCTCACACCACATCGGAGTAACTTTAAAGCCCTTTTCTTATAATACTCTGCCTGGACGCTCCTTCTCCTGACCACGGGAGCACTTGCCGGCCCTGCACGTCTCCTCTCGTGTGTTCGCTGTGCGACGGGCCTCGTGCAGCGGAAGCAACAACCGTGGAGCCTCACACGGAGCACCCAAGTTCCGTCTGGCAGGCCGTGCGGGGCCCTCGGTCCACCTAGGACTTGAACTTGAGCTCGTCGTTTTCTTTGTGCCGGCGCTGGGTAGAGTGCAATCGGCACTGGCCTCAGACGCCGTGGAGGAGGCTCAGGAATTACTTTTCATGTAATTACTTTGAATTTCTTCCATCGTCAGGTAGGGCAATCCTCTCCTGTCTCCCCATCTGGAGAGCCGATTAGAATATGATGACTGGAGTCTGTGAGATGCGTGACCGTCGACTCTGCGTGACCAGGACTTGCAACACCCCGATTGCTCCTATCTAAAAAGAAAAGAATTTCCCTTCCACAGGTTATTTTTGAGTCCGGTTGCCATCTTTCAGATGCACCTGGGCCCCTTTGCTGCTTTATGGAGTGGACGTCAGATTTGGGGGTGATGGGAAGTCTCTTCTACACTTTGGTGACTTCTCTCTCCTGCGTCCCGGCCTTTGGGAAGCAGTTCAGTGAGGGTCACTCGGGACTGGGAACTTCCGAGCTGTTGACTCTCGGCCAAGAAAAGTTCTGGAAGGTTCCTGGGGTTTTCTGACCCCCTAAACATGGCGGGTCTGTCTTCCTTTCATCGCTGCACGAGAAGTGCTGTTTTCTTGCTCAGAAAGGACTGATTGACCTCCCGAGTTGAGTCTGTGTGGTTTTCTCCGCATCTTTAGCTCCGACAGATGTCGAAAACCAGGGCTTTGTAGTGCATCCAACTCCCTCTCACGGTTAGAGCGGAAGCAGCCGGCTCTTTCTTCTTTCCGGGCCCTAACTGAAAACAGCACTCCAGGTGCTGTCCTTTAAATAGTCGTTGGGACGGGGTGGAGTCTGAAGGTGCACATCCGGGGACCTTCTCCCCTAAACGGGGCCCAGGAGTCAAGGAAATGATAAAAAAACTGAAAACACATAACTAAACTAGATATTTATTGACAACTTGGTTTAATTGTATTGACAGATCTGTAAAATTGTTCTATTCAAACCTTTTTTAAAACTGAAATTATTTCTGAAACACATAAATAACAGGTCTGGGTATGCTAATGTGAATTATTTAAAATCCCTCTTTATATTAACAACTTATACATTGAATAAGTACAAGCATTATATCTATTCTTGGGACATGTCCATGATGCAGTCGGTTTCTTAGGTGCAACTGCTTCTACATATTATTCTGAAGATTTAAAACAATCTCTTATTACTTTGGATTTTTCATGTAATTACTTTGAAAGAGCCTAAAAGTACTGAGAGAGTTGGTAAGCTAAAAAAATTCTGCTCAGTGGAAGATATTCTCAGTTCTATTATTTTATTTGGAGATATTTACAGTTTTCAGCCTCTGTATTATCTCAATTACTATGTATATATTTTTCATTCAGGGGCAAAATAGCCCTTATAAATATAACAAAATATAATAAAAGCCCTGTAATTAAGGTACTCTTTTAATGATTCTTTAGTAAGTTTTTTTCAAATTCAGATGATATAAAATTATAGGCTTTCTCAATTTTATTCCTTCTGCATTCAGAATATAAATAACTCCAATCAGTAATAGAAGGTTCATTAGAAGATACTTATTATAAATTGAGATATTCCAAAAACAACCTTTAATTTAAAAATTAAATATTGGACCCTCTTTGAGTTTTGGCATTTAATTTGTTCAGTTGTTGCTTTGCTTTTAATGGGGATATTTTTCTGTCTCCTCTCGGCAAGAAGTTTCTTTTTGAAAGGGGTGAGTTGGTGGAGCTGTTCAATAATAGAATTCACTCTCCCCTCCAAAGCCAAAGTGTTTCGGCGAAAATTTAATTAAAGGGCTGGATTAAATACCTGTCAATATTTTTTAACGAAGTATAATAAAAATGTAGAAGGGTTATTTGGAAGACATTTGATTTCATCACAGGACACTTAGGTGGGTTCCTCAAGGATCACTTCCTCCTCAATCTATTGCATCCTGCTGGTGAGGGGTGGTGAAGACAGAAAGTATTACTCTTGTGCTGAAATTTTCTTCCATGCCCAATATTAGTTTTCTAAAAATGTTTCTAGTCCAGCTATCCTCTGCGAGATAACATTATTAAATTGTTGAAGTATAACTTCTATTCCCATTGGTAGAATTATTACACCTCCCCTGGGTGCAACTGTAAGTTAAGCACAAACAACAATCGGTTTTAGACACATTGATGCTTCAAATGTTTCATAATTTAATAAAAATATTGTTTTTACCATAATGCTATTCCGCCAAAATTTACACTTTTGTTATCCCCACCTAGGCAAATAATTCGACATTAAAATTTTATTTAAATTCATAGCGTTCACAAAAACCTTACAATTTTCACTTTCTGTAGGATGAACACGAGGTTTTGACACAAGAAGCAAATGAGAATATTGACCAACTATGGAAAATTCGATATTTATAGTTACACCAGCTAGTGACACTAACACAAAACTGGTGTTAATTTAACTTGGCAAATTTCTTTTGTTCCTCAGCCAACAGCTTTCGGGTTGATTTCACATATATGAGAAAATCCTTACAGTGAAGACTACTCTGTGTTACGTTAGGACGACACTCGTTCTTCCTACGTGGGAAGCTGCACCTCACAGAGTGACGTGCACAGGTCCTCAATGCGGCCACAGCCGCAGACCGTGGCTCTGGGCCCCACCTTCCCACCGCTCTGCCAGCCACTGTTCCGGAAGGCGGTTCGGAGCCTTCCAGGGACTTGAACCCCCAGGCCCGGGCAGAGTCGATGCCATCGCTGTGGCCTCTCCGGGAGAGGACACACGGTGTTGAATATTTCGGACAGATCACATATGCCATTGACTTTCTTGAAAGACCGAAAGTCAGTACTTAATTTTTAAATGAAATATGTGCTCTTTAAACCCTTGCTTCCAGAAGACTCACTGCAGAAGAAATAAAGCATTAGCTAGTGGTGATATAAAGAAGGGGCTGCAGGTTTACGCCGGGCGGTAAACGCAGCTAGGAAGCCCGGTGGCTGCCCGGGCTGTGCTGCGGGACACCCTCCTCTGTCACGGACGGCTGGTGCCTTATCGTTGTTGAATCTCATGGGCCACATCTCACCCTGAAGGACGGCCAGCAGGAGAGAGACAGCGTGAGCCCTGGCACCCCCAGACAGTGTCCGCGGGCCTCCGTGTGTTCCGGAACACTCCGAGGTGGTTGTGCAGGTGCCACGCTTCCACGGGGTCAGGGCGGGTGTGGGCAGGGACAGCTCAGTTTCTTGTCCCCGGGTCGATGCCGGGGAGACGGGCAGAACTGGCGGCAGCCAGTCGCTGTGCAGCAGACACACCCAGCGTGTTAGCATTCCTGCGTGTTTCCATAGTAATCCCCGTGCTGGCAACCTCCGTGAGAGGAATGCTCAGGCATGCACACATAATTACTCATGTGAATTTATGTCTGGCCAGATGGACGAGTGGACAGACACAGAGACAGACAGAAAGTCACTGTCACAAGATTAGTTCCATTCCATCGCTCTGAGGCAGCCCACAGTCACAGCGGCCCGAGGAGACACGGAGGCGTGAAAGGAACAGCCCCTCCTTTGTCGGGTGAGCTGACCTGAGAAAAAATGGTCCGGGCAGCCCCTTCACACACGGCCGTTCCCACTCTCCTGTCAACTTGGCGTTTTTTCCTCTGAAAATCTCAAAATACTTATCCCCCAGAGAGGGTCCTAATACATTTTCCTGCTGGTTTGGAACAATGTCTAACCTTTCTGTGATTTGACATCCTCGCTCGTAAGTTCTCCACGGAATGAAAGCGGAGCTGAACCCGACTGCGAACCTATCTTGTCTAAGCTTCCAGTCGGGGGAGACCCACCTGGTCACCGCGTCGGGTCTGCTCAGGGAAACGGCCACTTCATGTCTCAGAAAACACACACACACAGGCATCCTCAAACCCACCAAAATAACCAAATTATCTGTATGTATTGATCTCTACATTAGGAAAGGTTTTTTAAACTAAATTTTTATCATTTATTTTACTGTGGTCTAACTTAGTTAAAGTTCTACGGTGGAATTAACGAAAATAATTGTTTTGTTGCTGTTTTGTCCAGAATTAATCAATCATTCCACCTTTAAAATGATGAATATTTCAAATTATTACGTCTCTTCCCACTTCTCCCTGTAAATAAAAAATAATTGCTCGCTTGCATTCGACTCGTATTTACATGTGAGAACTTCCCTGGTGGCTTAGGGAGAAGCCTTAAATTCAAAAGCATCCCTTATCACTGTCACTCCTCTGGGACTCACAAGTATCATCTTCAATAATCTACTCAAAGCCGGCACCTGACATCCACACTGATGCTTCTTGGGAGCACCGTGCGTCTGCTGGAGAGACGGGTGCCTTCTTCTGCTGATGGATGTATTTATTGTGCTTGGGTTTTCTGTTGGAGTTCTGAATTGCTGTCGATTGTTTCCCCAGAGGTGGTATGATCGGCCTGCTTACTATATTTGAGAATTGAACAGGTTTATAAACATACTATAATATCTTGAGGAAATTGTTTTACTTAAAAAAAAAACAAAAAACCTTGTCTTTGAAAGTAGTGATATTATTTGAAGGATAATTCTAAGTTCTGTGCTAATTAATGTCTTTATCATTTTCTTTAAAAATCATCAGTGCATTATTTGAAAACATTACGAGTATTAGGAATCCCATTACTGAATGTCTTCCCTGCTTCCTGACTGCTTCATAAGTAAATGTAGACTGGATACTTCCAATAGCCCACATTTAAAGACATTTTTGTTAATTGAAAGCGAATCCTTTTAACATTGCGTGTTTTAAAATATTCTGAAATTATCAGACCTGTGGTGGTATTTTGTGTTGTGCTGACGCGAAGGTGAAGCGATTATTTCACATGGAAACGCACGCGCGATCGGGCTACCCCACACGTAGGTGGCGGTGGGTAGATGGATGGCACATACCTGACTTGGCCAAGCGGGGTTCATTTGTCAACACGTCTGGTATTCATTATCAGTTTCTATGTGCATCGCCCACTTACGTGGAGAACGTAACATTCCGCCACTTCACCTCTGACTGTGTCAAAGCGGAGTGTTCTTCTGTGGGTCCCACCAAAAACGAGAAGACTGACCGAATGGACAAAGAAGGCTGTACGCGCTTGCCGTAGTAACAGTTTTCTTGTATTGCACTGAAATAAACACGTGCTTCTCACCCTTAGGACGTTAAGTGCTTCTTACGACGAGCCCACCGGACCCGTTCAAGAGAAGAAATCGAACATGCCCGAGACGCAGGGAGATGCTCGGGCGTGGCACCTGCACTGCTGCCGGGTCTCTGGGACGCGGGGCAGTGCCCGCAGCTCCAGTCTCCGGAGGCAAACGTGCAGGGCGGACTTCAGGCCAGCAGGCTTGGGCCCTTTATTTGGGAGAATGGGGTCTTCCAGGGAGACGGAGTAATTCACTTGAGACTACACAGCTCATCGGGACCGAGCCAGGGCGAAAACTCACTTCTGCCAACACGTTCTGCCCTCCCCGTGAAATCCACCCGCTAAGGAGAAACCAAACCATCACACGCAGCACGGCCATGGTTTGTTCAAAGCCAACACCAGCAGCCGAGTGACTGAGACCCGAATCTCTGGACCCCAGACACCGTCACCCCTGGGGGATGTGAAGAGGCGTTCTGGACTTGACGGCTGGTGAAGTTTACGAATGCTATCGATTATTTATTTAACCAAATGCACCTTTGAAAGCAAACCTGAAGCTACATTTTATTAGAACTCCCCTTGGGGGCACACTCGGAAAACACAGGGCGCTGTCTGACGTCAAATGTCTTCAGGACTGTGGTGGACCCCGCCGGGCAGGCCCTGCCTTCTCCATCCTGTTGCTGAACGCCGGGGTCAGGCCTGCTGGGGGAGTTACCAACACCCACCCGGAAAAGCTGAGAATTGATCCACACAGCAGGCTGCGTCGCGTGAAGAGTTGGTGGGTGCCAGGCAGGGCGCGGGGGACCTGCCACAGGATTGGAGGGGCTGGCCTCCCTGTCCTGCCCACAGCCCCCCGTCTCCACGGTGTGGGGCTGTTCGGTTGCCATTGCCCCTTTCTGCCGTGCGAGCTAGCCTCTGCCTTCCCTACGGCCCCATCCGTGTGCCCTGATTGCTAGAGACTTTCCAGAAGCTGGGAGGAGAGAGGGGTCACCGTCACCGCAGTGCACGCGTGGACTGTGGTTCCGAGTAAGCAGCACACACACGGCAAGCGCCCTGAAAGCATTTGGCACTGAAAAGGGGACGGAATAACGACATGTGAACGATTCAATCATCATTTCCACTGGAAGGTGCTTTTCCATTGTTTCACAAACACGACGGTCGTGAAGGGCAGGTGTGCAGCTGAGCGGGTCGCTGCCACGAGCCGCCGGTCTGCAGAAGTTCCTTCCATTGCAAGTCTGCAATGTCGTGTCCCAGCTTAGGGACATGCAGGGTGGGCAGAAAATGACCTTGGACTGAGAGCACTCCCAAGTCTAACGGGGTCCGTGCGTAAAACGGCTGGAACTTAAAGTAACACTGTGAGCGCGTGGTGGGTTTGAGTCGCGGCCTCGGTGTTGGTGGGTGCCGTGTTGCCTGAAGGTGGACGCTTCGTGCTGAATGTAAGGAGCGTGAACCGGTTCGGACGGGGACAAAACTGGAGGCTGCTTTCCTATGAGCTGCTTAACCATGCAGGAGCGACCCCACGAGCCCACCGACAGCGGTGGCCTTAGAGCCTCCCAGCCCCACAGGGACAGGGGCTGACCTCCTTGGCAAAAGCTGTAGTTAACCCGTGGCCTCCTCCCGACTTCCGATAACAGCTTATTTGTGCCAAACGAGGTGAGCGGTGTGTTCCTGAGACGGTCTACTGCTGATGAGTCACCTGCTGATGACACCCGCCCTTCAGGCGTCTTTGCTGATCCCTCCCGAAATGACACCCTGGGGTGGACTTCACGGTGGCTCCTTCACACACACAGATTTTGCCCAAACATTAAGGTCCCGTTTTGCTCCTAGTCAGTGCGTAGCTTAGGATGTGGTCTTTTCAAAGCATATTTTGAAAAAAATGCTCTTTTTTGTTGTTGTTATTACAAAACTCTACAAAAAAAAAAGGAGGAAGTGGAGGAGGAGAAATACTCTTTCTGCAGAAGCATATAAACTGAAGAGAAGAAGGCCGGTAATTCAGGCAAAAATTTATTTCCTACAGAATATATGGGCTCTGAGCACACAGATTATTCTAGGTAATTTACCCATTTCTTCACCAAAACGGGATGAATCGCCCCCCCCCCGTTCTGCAGGGGTTGCGTGCAGGTGGTGTGCGTCCTCCAGCCACGCACCCCATGTTTTCCTGCAACAATCCCGACAGCCCTGTGGCAGGAGGGGGGGGTACTTTTGTCCCCATTTCGTGGAAGAGCTCACGGGGCCTGGAGCACCAGGAGCTCCTGCCGAAGGTGCCGAGAGAGGCCCCGAGTGCGTCGGAGTGGATCGCCCCTGCAGAGAGGAGCAGCGAGCCGGAAGACAGAGCCCATCCCCAGCAGTGGGGCCCCGTTCCCAAGCAGCCCCCCTGAAACACGAGGTGCAGGCACGAGAACGCCTCGCGGAGCGCGAGCTGCCAGAGCCAGGGCCATAATCACGCGGGAAGTGCGAGGGCTGCAGGAAGACGCCGCCTCCGAGATGGATTAAATGCACATACATTTTGTAATGAGTGACTGTAATGAAAGTCAAATGAATTATAATAAAATATGGAGTTTAAGAAAGAGAACTACTCGATGCATAATGTTGCCGGGAGAACATTTAACAGTTTTTCACTGCATGCTATTGTCAAAGTAAATAACTACCCAAGACAAACTTACAAAGTGGTTTTAACTCTAATGTGATGCACAGAGTCAGTCATTTAATTTGTTAATTAGTATTATGCCAGAAACTATCTATTCAATATGAAGCAAATATGTTTACAATCTTATCTGCCATCTGTTTAATAGATGGGAGGGTGCTTAGAGCTGGATTCTCAAAGAGGGTGGTGGAAAATTTGTTCCACAATTAGTGCGGCAGAGTTTTCAATTCTGGGAGGATCCTGTATGTGTGGGGTGCACCTCCGCCGAGAAGCCGTACATCACACACACCGCGACGCAACATCAGCGGCGCCGGGAATGGCTCTCCACAGCTGCTCGCCCGAGCGGAGGAGCGGAGACGATTTTTAAAAAGATCCCTGTGAATACGTTGATATATGCCTGCACACCACCCTGGCTCACGGAAGGTAGAACTATTTTGGCATAAAACAAATTGAAGCCCAGATTTATGGAGAGGAACGGCGCACGCAGGACGAGCACCGTTTCTGGAGCCCGCCGACATCCCCTGGTTTCCTACGAGAAAACTTCCGTGGCGCAGGTCCCTGGCCGTGAACAGGAATTCTCGAGGTGCTTTTAAACTGCAGCTTAAGAATGGATTTTACATTGTTATTGGAAGAGATTTAGAAATGCAGTTGGTGGTAATGGGGTGTCTTTGTGGCAGGGACTCTCTTTCGGTGTGAGTGGTGGCAGGTGGCCCGGGCATCAGTGGGCAGGCCGGCAGAATGGTCCCCGAGCCCTCTCCCTGCCCTGTGTGCACCTCCCCGCAAAGCTCACGGCACCTCTGTGGCTGCAAGACTGTTTGGTCCCACGGTGCTTCTCCCCGGCTCAGGTGCTACTGTTCTCTCCCTTTCTGAAAGGCGGCCCAGGTTTCACTGCTGTTACTTTTTCCACAGCATCAATTATCAGCCGAGTGCATCCCCAGGAATTTTGCGAAGTCCGGCATTCAGTATTCCTGAACACCACTGCGAAAACCCTCCCTGTCGCCCAGCGTCCACAGGCAGACAACGCTTTGTTTTGGCCACCACCACGAATTACACGCATGCCACTTTAAGCCTTGCTAACACCTCAAAAGCAAACCTCTCTCATGACATTTGCCCCTAAGTACCCCCCCCCCCCCGCATTGTTACCTGCCCAGCTAAAGTCCATTGTCTATTTTCAGCTCACCTACTACTTTCAAAGTAACATCTATTTTAAAAGCTCACCTTCAGGTGTGTAGATTTTTATTTGTTTGCTGGTTTTTGTTTTTTGGTGTTTCTCTGGAATTCTCTTTGAAAGAGAATACCAAAGATTATCTAGAAAAACCCTGCTAAAGGTCGTGCTCACTAATTAGGTCTTCGGTCCCAGGGCGGTCTGCGCTGGCTGCAGTGCCCCAGACCCTGTCCCCAGGGGCTCATTCAGTGCACTGACAGAGCCGCCCGAGAGCAGTGAGGACTGCTCATGATTTACATCCAGGGCGGCTGTCCCGGCACGCACACCACTGTCCCTCTGGACTTCCTTCTGGCTTGCTGTGTGGCTCTGGTCTTACTCGCCCTGGCCCTTGGGGACGCCACACTTTCCGGTCGGCGATGTCTGTGGCTCAGCAATGCCCTGCAGCACCCCCTGTCCCTGCCCGCTGTTCCGCAAAGTCCCGCCTGCGTTCCAGGCTGCAGGACTCTGCACCGGGGAGCTGTGTTTTGACGCACTGTAGCCTCCTCCTTAACAACATTTCCGAGCCTCCCGAATCACGCCACACTGATGATTTAATTCCTAAATCCTCATGTAATCCGTGCAGTGTTTGAAGCGTAAACAGCACACACACTGCTTGTGTGGACACGTCCAAATGTCCCCACGTTAAATCCCACCACTTGAGATGCAGATTTTTGTGCAAACACCTCCGAGCCCTGCCCTCCCCCCCCCCCCTCCCCCCATGTCTTCACAGACAGGCCCGGGGGGGGGCTAACGCGATTCAGCTGCACCGGCACCTGACTCCCCAGGCCCTCCGCACCCAACACGGAACGTCCAGGCCAACACGACCGGGCCGAGGCCACGGTGACGTTCTGGAACCCAATTCATCTGTCCCTAACAGTGCTTCAACAGCATCCTAGTAACCTCTTCTGTGACGCTTCATCTGGTCTGTATTTGCAAACACTATTAAAAAAAAAAAAAGCCTTGCATGCAGGGGAGAAGTCTCCACTAAATCCCTTCCTGGAGCTGCCGGGAGAGGCGCCGGCGCCGCTGTGGGCTAGCGTGTTTGCCAACATGCCATATGGGAGTCATGGCCGGGACTTTTTTTTTCCTAGAATAATTAAATGTTGATGGCAGAGTTCAAATGGATCATTAAAATTCAGAAGTGTAAGAAACAGATTTTTTCTTATGTTGCTGAACGCTCCAGAGGGCCGAATAGCTCGCAGAAGTGAGGCGGGCTGCCGTCCTGTGAGCCGCGTGCCTCGTGCTGCTGCTAATTTGACCATAATATAGTCATCTCTGAAGATTACAGCTATTCAATTAAATATTCTAATTAACCTGAAGTATTAGGCAAATGATACTAATTACAAATATTCTCCTGAGATTCACAGCAATGAAAACCTCACTCGCAACCGATACTTCTAGCCAATGTCTCGTAACACAATGCCCTATATCATAGGCTTTCAGAATATTAAAATGCAGTTAATTTGCCTAAACCTCATTTGTTTAATGGCATTAGCATTTTGTTTGAAATTGTAATAAACGTACATCCCGCTTTCAAGTAAAATTTAAAATGAGTGCACTCTTGGGGTAACTTAAGATTCCTGTTTACAGACCTCGCACTTTATTCAGTAAGCGGAACAGTTTGAGCTTAACTTTCAGCCATTAAACATATTGAAATTGTTTAAAAATGCTAATAATTTGTCTTTACAAATAAGAAAAAAGAAGATATTTTGCAGTAAAATTTCCTGACGTCGCCCATGTGACCGGGCCCCCACTGCGAGGGCCCTGGTGCTTGAACTCCGCGGATGCGGGAGAAGGGCTCGCGCAGCGCGGGGCCGGCTCGGGGCGGGGGCGCGTTTGCAGGGGAGCCGCCGCCCCGCGCGCGCGCTGCCTGCCCTTCTGTCTCTCCTTTCCGGTACTGACTGCCCCGGGCGACGCGGTTTACGAGTAGCAACCCCGGGCCGCGCGAACTCGCACGATCTCAGCACCCACGCGCCCCTGCGCCCTGAGGTCCCGACGGGGAGGGGCCCCTTCCTTCGCCCCCCGCCCCCCGCACGCACGAGACCCCAGCTCATCCTGAGCGGCGTGCGCCTCTGGGCCTTGAGGGCCAACAGCACCTATGGGTGCGCCAGGTCGCCCTTCCCGCCGCAAACGGTCCCCATGGTTTCGTAGACTCGCCGCCCCGCTGCCCTCCCGGGGGAACTGAAGGCGGGTGGACCAGGGCCCGTGTGTCCGTGGTCCCGACCGTGGTGCCGACGCCCCACGCGCACAGTCAGGCGGACCAGCCGCACACAGTGGGTCCGGCGGAGGTGACAGTGTACCCACCTGAATAGGGACATCGGCGCTCCCGTGTGGACGCGCCAGCGACGTGGACGCGGGCTGTGCAGTGCAAACAGCGGACGGAGCGGGAGCGGACGCGCGTCCAGGGCGCGGCGAGGGCAGGTGCACAGGGGTCCGCCCTCCAGCGGCGCAGGGCCGGGTGTGGGGGCGCCGGACGCCCCTGACGTTTGCCGACGCGAGGCTGAGCGGGGCGGCTGGTTCTGTTTCCACCCGGGTCCAGACGCCGCCGGGCCCCACAGGCGCCTCCTCGGGCAGCGAACGTGCCGTTGTGATTCACCTCCTCACCGCCGGTGTCGTGAAATCGCGTGAAACGGGTGCACGGATCTCAGAAACAGGAAGGGGGTGGGGGGCTTCCCTTCCCGGAAAGTGGGCGGAACGGATTGGAGATCATGCGCAGCGGTGCACGTGGTTACCCCAGAGCAAGGGGGCGGCTTCCGCACGCGGGGACAGTGACCCCCGATGTGGCCCCGGGCGATGCTGTCCTCCCTCCAGCCCCTCCCTCCGCTCGACTCCCACTCGGGGTCCAGGGGAGCTGGTGCCGAGGCCGGCGGTCCTTCCCGATGGTTCCCGCTGGTGGGTGAGCCTGGTGGCCCCTTGGTGGGGGCCCGCAGTTCCCCAGGCAGCTGATGCGCACAGCTCCTCCAGCCAAAGGCAGCAAAGCAGGTGATTGCGTAAAAGTTCCGGAAAGATCTTTGTCACATGTTGTCGGAGGGAAGACGATGTCTTCCTGGGTGTGCAAGAAGTGGTGAGAACATGTTCTAGAAGGTTCCTTAGGAAATACTTCTATGTGAACAGCTTTCTTTTTTAGCTGGTTCATATGATGAGTGAATGAATGCACAGCACGTAATAGAGCAGTTGAGGGAAGCTCGTGTTCTGGTTCTTGCCCTGCCAGGAGTGGGTGCCACCCCCCGTGGTTCCCTCGTGGCCTCCCAGCCCAGGGCTGGTGGCTCGTGGCAGAGGCAGTGAAGGCGGAGGAGATGCTGGGGCCCTCCCTCATGCTCAGAAATCAGGATAACGATGAAAGAAACAAGCCAGGTGTAGGTAAATGGAAGACAGGGCAACAGAACAAGACAATGAAACTCTCCGTCAAAGGGGGCCACCCGAGACTGTCCCCGGAGGCTGCTCCCAGCCCATCCCAGGGGCAGGAGGCCCCCGAGGGTGCCTGCCCCACCTCCTCCAAGGATGGCGGGCGGGGACACGTCTGTGGTTCTTGGGACACCGGCCTGCCGAAATCTGCTTCCTGTTTCAATGGCAGGTTCTGTTCCTCGTGCTTTTATTTAGTCTGTGTGGGGATCGATCGGAGCCACGCTGCTCGGCCGGCTTCTGCTGGACGTGGGCATGTGTCCTCTCTACAGGGAAGAGTGACTTGTGTCTTGAGGTGAGGACGTCATTCCCTGTTCTCTCGGTGGAAGGGAAGATTCTTACTCGGAAGTAATGTTTTCGCGCTGAGGTGCGTACATCCAGTGCGAAGCCGAGTGAGACCTGGTAGAGAGCACCGGTGGTCACCACAGGGCACAGGGGTGGGGTTCCTGGCCCCCCACCCTCTGGAGGGCACTCCCCGGGCCCACAGGGGTTCCCGCCACGACTCTGTTCTCGGGGTGGGGACCCCGGCCCGGCCCCAGTCGCTTGTGTGGTATAATCATGGCTGCCACACGGGCCACGCACAGTCGAGCTCACCTGGGGACAGAGGTGCCTCAGCACGCCCACACATCAGCACGCACACATGTCTGCATGTCCCCTGCATGTGTGTGCGCGTGCGCACATGTGTGCGTGCCGCAGCTGGTGCCAGATGCTGAAAACACAGCTCCCCCTTCCGGGTGCACAGAAGCCGGGCCCCTCGGACACCTGGCTGTCTGCTGACCCCAGGATGCCCGCACCTGTGAGGGGAACCAGGAAATAGAGACACAGGGCCTCACAACCCTGGTCCGCTGCACCAGGCCGCCGCGCCTGGCCCAGGGAGCCGGCAAAGCAGGCACGTGGAAAACACCTTGGAGAGAACTGCTTTGTGACGTATCTTTATGACATAATTATATTGATCCGAAGCGCACTCATCCAGAACCCTAACCTTTCAGAGCCCGAGCCTGGGCCGCATAATCTTCTCCGTCACTCGACTGATATTCGTGGTCTCACTCACGGGTCCCCGAATACGTCCTGTTGTAACGCGACGACGTGGCCCCTGGTCCCCGCCAGCCATGGGTCTCAATCAGGTCATTTTCCCGCCTCCTGGGAACATCAGCGTGGTGCCGAGTGCGGGACCAGGACGGAGGATGACATCTTGTTCTCGCAGCGTCTGGAGGACAGAACCGTGCGGGGGAAGCAGGACGGGAGGGGGGCTGGGACAAGCAGCGAGGGCACCCTCTGGGCACACACGGTCGGCCTGTGACCTGCTGTAGCAGCCCCGCTGAGCAGACTGCAGGACTCGGGGCCCCGAGGGCGCCGCACGGCAGGGGGAAGGGAGCAACATCGTCCCGTAATTTCACGTCCTCTTTTCTCGTTCTTGACTGTTCAGAATCGGCACCACGAGTCGCTCTGTGGATGGTACCGTCGTCCCCTTTAAATGTCAACCAAAGACAGATCCCCCCCTTTTTATTTTAGGGTCATCCTGATCCATCTGCGTGAAGGGGAGAAAGGAGCACCGTCTTTGACCTTCCTCAATCAATGGAAGCATTGAGATTTAAAATAAATACTGAAAATCGTGTCAGATTTTAAAATACCAGCTGTGCCGAAGCACTTGCCTTCCCTAAATCACCTGCTTTTATGGCTCTCCGCGTCTTTATTGCCCCGTGCAGACCCTGCCAGCAATTCCAGACCTGTGTCCCAGGTTCCGACGACTGTTTTCCTAGATTTCTACACCAAAATGGCCCAAACACTCCTTGTTTCAGCTGCCTGGAGCGGCGTGCATTCCTGAAGTTAATTTCTGCCCAAATGGTTCTGCGCAGGGAAGCGGGCTTGGGATTCAGAGCAGAAACTCGGGAGTCCCGCCCCCCCGGGCCAGCAGCGTGGGCACGTCCTGCTGTGAATTCCTCCACGTAACAGCGCCCGGGAGACAGGCCACCCAGGATTTTTTTCAGTAGGGGGAAAGCGATTATTATGAGAGTTAAGAGTGAAGAAGTATTAAAAATAAGATCGGCCAAATTAAACATAAGGAAGCATGTGGACTGGCGAGGGGGAAGCTTGTTGAAGAAAGCTCCTTCGTGCACAAAGGAGATTCAGCCGCCGTCCTGGCTGTTCGAACAGGAAATTGTGTTCAAATCAGCCGGAGTCTGACAGGACCTCATTGTGAGAAATGATTCTGCGATGCTGTTTTGTGGGGCTGGCCAGGAAGACGCGTTCAGGAACGTGTTTTAAACCACTCACACCGAAAGAGATCCCCGAACGGAGTTCCCTGAGTGAAGCTTCAGGCGAATTCAGCAGTTTGGGGGGGATCGTGGCTGAAATATTTCGGAAGATGGGTTGTCACCGCTGTGACGAATTCCCCGTCTGCAGGCCTGGTCCTGCGACATCGGGTGTGAAGTTCTAGGGACTCTGCTGTTCCTGCTTCCTCTTACTTGTCGGCCAGCAGCAAATAATCAGACTATTGTGCAGGGCAGACCGAGGAGAGCACTCTGCTGAGAACAGGGGACGCGCCGAACACATGCTGTTAGCGTTCTCAGAAAAGCAGCCGGGCCTCTTATTAATAATGTAAGTCTCCACTGCAGATGGGCCTTTGGAAAGAAGGAACAGGACTGCTGGGTGAAAGGGTCCACTCCAAGCACCCCCCATCCGTCCCCGGCTCAGGAAGCCCCACTGCCCGCCCATGGCTCACCCTGTGGGGGCCGCACCGGCCCCTGTGCTGTGAGTGTGTCCTTGGATCCCCTGTGGGGCTGAGCAGAGCTGTCAGCTGGACTGTGGGCCGAGCCACACGGGGGGCAGGCACTGCCTGGGTGCTGGGTCCCCAGGTGGCTCCTTGTCCACCCCCATGACGGTTTATTGAGCCAAAGACAAAAGCACATTTGCTTCTACTGCTTTTATTAGAGGTCACTGCAGTCTGGGGTGCAGGAGCGGTTCGGGGGTTTGCACACTGGGAAGAGCTGCCTGTCGGGGCTCATGCTGGCCGTGGCTCGGCGCGTCTGCACGGGCCTGCAACGGGTCCTGCTCTCGCGACAGAGTGAGGAGCTGTGGAAAGGCAGGCCCAGTGTTGGAACCTCGGAGGTGCGAAGGCTGCCTTCTGTGACCTGGATTTTATACCCGGCCATCGGTACGTGTTTGCATTTAGTTCCTTCTAAAATGTCTTTCACACGTCAAGACACAGGATGTAGAGGAGCACATGACCCCCACAGAATACACAGGGGAAATGTTCGACCTTGTTGTGGCCACACATGGCACAGACGCTTTTACACACTTAGTCACGTGGGATTTAAACAACGCACACTGAGACATGCCCATGTGAAGGGAAACTATTTTGGAAGAGCAGCTTAGGTCGGACAGCGCCCACCCCGGGCAGCTTCTCGGCGGGCCAGGGCGTGGATGACAGGGCAGAGGAGGGATCAGGGCGGGGAGGATGCCAGGCCCTTTCAGGACGACCAGATCGGCCGCCAGTCTGTGGTGGCCCCTGTGCCCACGACACACAGCTGGGCCCTGGGCTCCGAGACACACCGTCCCCCCGCCCACCACCCGGGAGCTCCGCTTCTGGGGCCTCACTGACTGACGCCTCCGTTTGCGCTGGTTGCAGAAACACCGGTTGTGGTGGTGGGGCAGGGGGTGGGGGGTGTCCGTGTACCTAATGACCCTGCTAGCTTGGTGCCTGATAGATGCTCAGCAGCCCCAGGTGAGTGCCAGAACACAGCGACCCCACGATGCACCGAGGGGTGACCGCAGACCAGGCTGTCCCACCGGGCTTCGACTCCCTGAGGCCAGGCACAGCCGTGACCTGCTCGTGGTGACTGCAGGCAGCCTTTCCGTAGGGTGCTGGTGCTGAGGCTCCGGGCTGGACTGGGCCTGGACTGTGTCCCGTGCACACTGGGTTGGTGACCGGCAGCCTCCACCTTCTCCCTGCATCTTCTCTGGGTGCAAGGAGCCCCGTCAGCGGGCCGGGTTCACTGCTGGAGAACCACTTCCCGGAGGGAAGTGTAATGCCTTGGTTACAAGTCGGAAATAAATTTAAAAAATGTAACAAGCAAACAACATTTAAACAATGTCTTTCTTCTTCTTCTTCTTTTTTTTTTTTTGGCTTTATCTGGATGCTTCAAGAAAGGGTGTGTAGAAGAAGCATCCTGGCACCTCACCTGGCTGCTGTCACCCCGTCATCTGCTCCTCATCCAGACCCCTGGGGGGGCGATACTGGCTCAGTCCCTCAGCCACCGCTGGGACACAGGCTCTGTCTGAGGAGACAGCACTTCCCAGTGCCCAGAAGTGTCCAGACTGACCGTCCACACTGGGCCCCGAGGACTGGCTGCGTCTGTTGATGCATCCTGGGCTTCCTGACGTCCGAAAGCCCTCGATGGCATGGACGGCACCACTTTTCTCTTCTCCACATCCCATGAAGGGCGACGTTTAGACACAGTCGGCCGAGAGAGCCCGGGAGGAGGAAGAAATGTCCGGGGAAGAACTTTGGTTTTTCTGGGTCCCCTTGAAGGTATGAATGGTGGGTCCCGTGTACAGACAGGCCCTGTATATGCACATGAGTCCCATATTCACACAGGTCCCATGTACAGACTCCGAGTCCGAGGCAGCGTTCCCAGGGAGCTGAGCTAACGTCGGCACCAAGGACACCGGGCTCCGGGCTCCGGTCCCTCCGCATATTAACAAGCACAGCCGACAGTGGAATTAAGAATCCATTTACTAGGCTGAACAGACAAGAAAAAAAGACCATCTTTACTTTGTTCTTACTCTGTGCTTGAGGGTTTTTTCCTACACACTTATGTTTTATTGGCGATTTATTATACCCAGTGGAAGACACTCTGGTCCCCCAACCCCATCTTCTCATGTGCAAACAAAGCGCGTTTAATTTGACTCCGTGTGTTACAAGCATTATAATCCCCCTTCTGACTTCAACAGGATCGACTAATCTCATCTGTTCAGAGGGATAAGCCTGTCTCAGCCTTGATGGCAGGCTCAGCGAATGGCGGAAACTAGGGCATTCCGGAGATTATATACACTGTAACGGCAGAGGGGCGCTCTGAAGAGACGCCGTCCACAGGTGGTTCTGGCTGAATCACGACAGTGGTGGGCGTGCGCACCGTGTCGCCGGGGCTGAGCACCGACGCCGTGCGGCCCGACTCGGAGCCAGGCGCTCAGGGACGTGCGGGCAGGCTCCCCGGGCGGAGCCCAGCCCGAGCAGGGACGGCTCGAGACTGTGGCCGGGAACATGCTGCCCCCTCTCTCACGGACCAGGAGGCGGATTTGCTCAGCGGCAGACATGTTCTGCTGGAGGAAAGAGACGGAACGCGTGAATCTCTACAACAGGACGAGTGAACCTGAGGTGGGGGACAGAGATGGGCTGTCTGCAAACACAGGGAGGAGAGGGCTCCCAGGTGACTGCAGTGCTGAGCCGCCGCCCACAGCCCCCTGCGCGTTGGCGAGTTTGGGAGCAGAGACACCCTCCTGTGCTACTTTGTGTGAGGCATGACGAAAGGAAGCCTAAATCACATGAGATCGTTTCCTCTGCTCAGCTCCCTCCCCACCCCCCTCCCATGTGCCTGGGTGCCTTTCACCAGGGTCCCGGAAGGCATCGTGAGCTCCCGGGAATGTGGGACTCACAGAGGCCCCAAGAGGAAGCAGGACCTGGCGATTGGCCAGGTGTTCTCTCAGAGGTGAGCTTGGGAGACACTTGCCCCTGCCTGGGGTCCTTCCTGGGGGGAATGTTCTCTGTACACAGGAGGAAGCCTCTGACCCCGGCCACCTCTGGCTGCCCTGGGTCACCGCAGGGCCCTCTGGGCAGTGGCCTGTCCTCATTACAGCCGGTGCTTTGTCTCCATGGCCCCTGGGTGGTCAGTAGCACCGTTGTCCCTTCATGGAGGCCTGAGTGTGGCCCAGACAGACAGTGGGACTTTTCCAAGGCGAGCAGAATGAGCAAGGCCAGGGCTGGGTGCAAAGTCCCGGCCCTACGGGGATGCAGGCTATGGTGGGGCGGCAGCCTGCTCTGCCTCCAGTGACTGGCCCGGCCTCCAGGCCTCACCCTGCTCCTCGGGCTGTTGTGTGGCCCCTGCCCCCCGAACCTGCCACCCGCCCTTCAGGGCCAGTGTCAGTGTGAGGCCCAGCGACACCCCATGAGGGAGTGGATGGGAGCATGGAGAGCCCGTGTGGCGGGGACATGTGTGATGACAGGGAGAGGCAGGGGCAGCAGCAGACAGGCTGAGGAAGGGCCCTGGGCAGGGGGGTGGCTGGGGGGCCGTGGGCTCACGGGAAGGAAGGGCTGTGCTCAGTGGTGGGCCAGGGGCCTGGTTGGGGGCTCCCCTGCGGTCTGTGGAGTGGGTCCTCTCTGCAGCATCCTGCCCACGAAGGCTGGATTATCCATCGGGGGGCAGGCGCAGCATCCCAGACGAGGCGCCCGTTTCTGCTCAGAGGTCCAGGCTCCTGGCTCAGGATTGGCAGGTCGGGAGGGCCCAGGTGGCAGCAGGGTGACACCATCCCTGGAGGACGGTGGCTGCCAGGTCTCCCTGGGTAGGACACGGAGTCCAAGGCAAGCAGGAGGGCTCTCTGTCCCTTAGCCCTGAGTCCACACTGCCATGGTTTTGGAGAGGAAACCCACACTGGGAGGACGCAGGCAGACCGGGGCTCGGGGGGATTGCCGCAGAAGGATCCTGGTCCCCCGTCCCCCCACTGTCTCTCTTCTCACCACGAATCACCTTTAGGGAGCCATTCACGGGGCCTCCTCCTGGGCCCTGTTCTCTGCCGCCCGCTCTCCAGCTGTGTCTTCCAAGCTGAGGCCCGTCCCCCACCCACCCTGTTGCCGGGACTGCAGGAGCTGCAGACACAGAACCCCTGTCCACCCCAGGGGGCCCCCCAGGCCCAGGAAGTCTCTGCAGGTGAGTCACAGCCAGCCCGGAGCCCTCAGCCCCATGTGCCGGGCAGGAGCAGTAAAGACCACAGAGAGGACAGGCTAGGGACACAAAAGCACACGGAGCTTTTCACAGCCGAGGCTGCAGAATTTCTGCTCAGCAGCATCACAGCCGGGGGAGAGCGCCCCTTCACTGTCCCCTGTCCAGGCGCCTGGGGCACGCTCATCAGCCAGCCTACGGGGGCGACTGGGAGCCAAGACAACTTTTGGTGTGTCGTTCTGTCACACAAATGTACCAAGTTAAAGTGCCAGCAAGAAAAACACTAACTAGACAGTGGGATTATTTAAAAATAATACTACGTATATACTCATTTTTCAATATTTTAATCCAGAACACACCTTATGTTTCATTAACTGTAAAAATCTAACATTATTTGATGCGTCATTAATAAAGAAAAATAACGGTTCTAATTAAGCTGCAGCACAATAATTTATCACTTAAAATGATTAACTTCTTACTTGTTGAAGTGGATGTTTTGGTCTTATTTAAACATGTATCTTTTCATACTGCACTGCTCATGTGCCCAGAGAGGAAGGTTCTGCAGACAGGACGTGGCTCACGGGGGATGGGGGGGCACGGGGGGGGGGGGTGCGCGGGGTTGGGGGGACGCAATGAACGAGACAGGTGGCCTGTGTGCTGCACGCTGGCTGAGCTTTGCTTAGATCGGGGCACAGAGACGTGCAGAAACGGGGCGCGCTGGAGGCCCGTCGTGGAGCTGAGCTGAAGAAAGTCACCGGGCACGGGCCCTGAGAATTCAGTGGCCGGTCAGCACATGGGAAATGCAATCACTGGCCATCTTTCCTCGCCGCCAGCGCCGGGACAGGATCCGATACAGGAAACTGGACCAGAGCTCTTGCCACAGGCTGACCCGTCCGACACCCAGTGGGGACACAGCCAGCTCCCTAAAGGTTCTTGCTTCCTGACGAAGCTCCAGAAGGGTCGTTCTGGAACAGGAGTCCGAGGCAAAGGCCAGGGCCTCGTGGTTGCTGGGCCCACGCGGGGTGCGATTCGGGGTGACCGCGTGGGTAGAGAGATTCTCGGGTCCCAGCTCCGGCTGAGCAGCAGGAGGAGGTGGCCACGTCCCAGAGGGCCTGGCACTCCTGTTTGATCCCCATGAAAGTGTTGGGGAGTCCAGGGGTCCGGTTCTGACTCTGTCCACACGGCGAACGTGCCCTGCGCAGGAGGAAGCGTGTTCGGTTCTGGCCCCGGGGGTTTGTCCCCCTGACCCCCCCACCAGAAGACTTTGCAGAGGGCGTAAAACAGCTGAGCAAGTCTATGGGACCCGTCAGCTCTTCATGGCACGCCAGAAATCCCACAGCGGCTCCTTCGGTTTGCCGCACTCTCCCGAAGAAAAGGTTGTATTTCCTTGTTCCGGGCCCATAATCTTTTTAGAACCTGCCTTTATGGAGCCCGTAAACATCTCAGTGTAGCAGCAAATCATCCGCGTGGGGACCCGTCCCGAGCCACCGCGGAAATCACGCTGCGGAGTAGTGCCACGCTCGAGTCAGCGGGTTTATGGTGGGGTTTACGGCACCCGGGTGTCTGGGCCCACCGCCCGTTGCTGCGTGCGTGTAGGCGGGGTGCCGCTCGGTCCTTTGTACTCGCTGCTCAGTCTCTAGCGCCCACCCCACAGCGTCCTGCGCTCCGGCTTCTTTGAGAGGTGCCGTGGGAGGAAGAGCCGCCCCATCTCGCGCTGGGACTGCAGGGGCAGCTGTCGGGCAGAGGCAGACACCACCCCCAGGACCATACCTGGTGGGGGCGTCCTGCGGTCCCACCCTCCACCTGTCTCCCCAGCACTCATCCAGCGGCTTCTCGTCTGTGAAAGGAGACTGTTGGAGGAGGAGATCCTTGCTCATCACACCCCCAACAGGTCATGCTGGAATAAGGAGGGACCTGCTGGTTGGAAGGTCATCAAAGTCTCTGGACCAAACACCGCGTCTCCTGTTTTTATCAATGAAACCAGGGAGAACAGGGGAGCTGGAGGCAGAGCCCTGGTCCACTCTCAGGAGGGAAAATAAAACCGTGGGACTCATTTGTAAAGTTCTCACATTTTTAGCAAAACTAAACCAGTACCTCACTTAGTGTTCTGCCTGTCCCTTCAAATCTGCATCAGACTTCAGGTTTCAAACAAATGCAGTTTATTTATTCTGAGTTATAAGAGGCATTATTACACCGCATCGTCCAACTTCATCAGTTGCCGCAGACAGATTACTTTATGTTTCCAAATGATCTAAATAAGAGAATGCGGGACATTTACTAGGTGAGCCTTTTTGCTCTATGTTAATCTGAAATTATTTTATAACATTTATGTCAATCATACTTGGGCAGAATGTGAGAAAGTGCCTTGCAGGGGCAGAGAAGCGAAGCTTCCTCTTTAAAGCAATATGTTCGGGATCGAAAGATGCTGCAACAGCAGTCTGGGACCGTTCATTCAGCTAAATGATTTTCCATTTTTAAAGGAATATTTTTTCTCTTCGGATAACCATGTCTTCTGGACATTCACAGCCACCTTCAGCCTATAGTTCGGACAGACTGGTTCAGCTTTTGGTGGTTCAAGCAAGACTTCAGACTTTTATCCCAAATATATCAAAACCGAGATTAAAAAAATGTGCCCAAGGAAGAGAGTGAAACTCGATTTTAATAAAAATGCACGTTTTGAAAACACTGGGCCCAGACCGAGAGGCTGTGATGAAGTCACGCCGTGGTGCGGCCGTGCCCCTTCCTGGTGGGGTTCACGAATTCGAGCTCAGAACAGGGCCAGGGCCCTGGGGGTACCGAGTGTGCGAGAGCCTGACCCCTCCCCTCCCCGTCACCCTGGTGGCAGCTCTCGGCCAGCCCCCAGCTCCAGGCGGGAGGATGGGTGTGCAGGGCAAGGCCCACGTTTCCTGGTGAGCCCTGAGACTCGGTGGTCCTTGGGGCCATTCAGGGGCTCCCCGACCACAAGTGGAACAAAGACTGAAGTTCAAAAATACCAGGGAAGCCGCAGGTTTACACAGAATACGCACATTCCGTGTCCCCCCGACAGGGCAGTGTGCTGCTTCAGCGGACGAAAACCGAGGGGCACCGGGGTCACAGAAGACTCCCTGACAGAGGGCCAAGGGGGGCGTCCGTGGAACAGGACAGTGATTTTACATTTGCGGTCACACCTTATAAAGAAACGCCGCTGGGAAGGGCCGAGTGATGCGTCTCAGTCTTTATTCTTTCCTCTTCCTAAACACACCAGTTATGATGCACTCCTCCTGCGGTTTGGGTTTCTGAGCGTGCTTATGTTAATAGCGGCGGCAATAATAAAGCCCGCGCAGCTCATCCGAGAGACTCGGCCGCCTGTGTGTTTACTCTGGCGTAATGTAAACAGTTCTCCTCTAAACATGCGACTTGGCAAGGGCTTGGCAGGGCTCTGCCCAGATTGCTTTTGGAGAACATGTGAGCGGCTCCGGAGGGGCTGTGGGCAGATGCCTTGGCGCAAGCCCACCAGAAGCGTGCAGGGAGGGGCGGTCCGACCCGGGCGCTTTCCTGCACGACCCCCCACTTCCAGCCTGGCTGTGGGTCCCCCCTCATCCACACGTTCAGGCACAGGGGTGGGTGTGGGAACTCAGGCTTCAAATGAACACCAGTCGGGGGATGTCCCCCATCCGTGGCTGAGTCACGGGAACCCCTGTCACCAGCAGCTCTGCCAGGTCTGTCTCCAGGCCACACTGGAGGGATGCTTGCCAAGGTCGCCATCTTTGCCTGTTTCCAGAAAGCGAGTTTCCAAATTTATAGTTGATTTAACAACTAGAGAGTGCTCTTCCTCAAAAAAAAAAAAAAGTCAATTGATAATTTCTTAAATCATGATTTATAGGTAGTTATTTTGGAACAGGGAAACAAGTGGTATTTTCTCAGAGCTTCTGGGTCTTTGATGCCCCCCCGGGTTGAAGGTCATACATGCTCGTCCGTGCTCTGTGAGCATCTGAATGAGCAAGCTCACAGAGGACCCCGTGCACCTGAGTGCCACCCGTGTGGAGAAGGCCCCACTGCCCTGAGGGTCAGCCCATCCATGGTCAGAGAAATTCTATGAAGATGACATTCAAGCCGATTGAGATACAATTAAGTTCCACCTCTGTGACTGACCTCGCACACCGCCGAACTTAGGAAGTTTCTGTAAAACACATCTGAGTCGCACACCTGACTCAGTGACTCGCACGGCCCATTTCCTAAACTCTGAGTTCTGGTGTCTGTTTCCCGCTGAGGGTAACGTCTGAGTTGACATGGATCCCGCCGCGGCCTGGCTGTGCATGTCTGTCGGTCCTTTTCTGTGTCCGTCCGCACAGTGGGTTGGCTCTAGTGAAGGTCAAAACTCTTGATCCATCGAATTCAACCAACTCAAGTCACGATCGTTGGCGTTCAGTGTGTTTGGGGAATCAGGACCCGGAGACAACACAGCAAAGCTCTCACCTTCCAGATGCTTCCCTTCTGGAGTGGGAGAAACATTGGCCCCAAAGCCCATCTTTAGGTTGGGGTCCTGAGTGGTGTGACAGCCCAGAGCTCAAGGAGGTGGTCTGCGGTGGGGAGGGGCAGCAGGAGCACCAGGATCTGGGATGGCCCCGGGGCGCTACTAGCGAAGAGGGGTTCTTTCTCGTCACGACAAGAAAGCGCTGATTATGCTCTGAGACTATTGTTCTCACACAAAAGAAGCTTCTGTCTCGCTGTTAAAACAGCCATCACAATTTCAATTAATCTATTAATTCACCACTATTGTATTCATTCTCGCAATTAGGTTTCGGTGCTCCTCTGCTCTCAAAATTACTATCTCACGCTATAATTATGACGTTAGCAATAACTCATACCCTCAGAATACTGAAGGGGTTACTAAGAACTTCGCAGGCCATGAGGCCCCCGCGTTCCAGTTTTACGTGGTCCAGATCTGCTCGGTGATTTATGTTTTGCCACTGAGCTCGGCCCACTTGGAGCCCACGAAATGTCAAACCAGAAAAACAACAGCACTTTATAGCCTCGCCGCGCCCGGGCGCTCATTTGCAATTTTACGGTGTACCCTCTTGATGCTGAGGGCTGTTGGGATTTCTGGACTCTTTAAAGCCATCTTTATAAAGATTTTCCTGAGCCAGTAATTTTAAACGACTAGGGCCCCTTGTCAAGGGTCCTTAATTAAAATCATCTCTGCGTGTCAGCAAGAGGAATGGACTGGGGAATGATTTAGCGACCACAGACGAGTCTGGGTGAATGGTATTTTCCATCATTGTAACATTTCCCTTTTCTAAAGTGATCGAATAGATTATTTATGAACATCAAGCAAATTTTCTGGAATTAAAATAAAATCCCATCCCATCCCTTCTCTGGCACACCACCCTCGTCGGGGGGAGACAGAACTCCCCCGGACCTGAGGAGCAGAACCCTGCGGGCTGGGTTCTGGGTGCAAAACCCTCCCCACAGTCAGGGCCCGGCGCCCAGTTCCTAGGAAATGATACGCTGATCTGGACTTTTCCGTCCCCGCCGTCCATTGTCTAAGACACAGAGGTAACAGGCTCCCTAAGGAATGCGGTTTGCGCTCGGCTTTCGCACTGTGGGGGGCGGTGGGCAGACGCAGCTGCAGGAGGCTCATTCTGGCCATTGCTCCTTAGTGGGAACAGAGGTGAGGGGTGGGAATGGGGTTTTCACACAGGTGATGGAACTGGAATCTTCTCCTGCTTGGCTTCCCCGAAGGGGCCAATCTCATTTCCGCATCTCCTCGTTGGTCTTAGGGGACCTCGGCCTCAGGGTCTTGGCCATGGCCAGGCATCCATCAACAAGGTCAAGGGGAGACAGACGCCCTCCACAGCAGTGCCTTGCGGGGGTTCGAAGGATAACACGTGTGTTGTGGGTGCTCAGGGCCCTCTTCTTTCCTGGTCCATGATGCCTGGCCTGGGGCCTCCGCAGGCGGCTCTCTTTCCAGGAGGTGGGTGCTGGGATTTCCTTGGGTGGGGGCTGTGGTTCTGGGGGTCCAGGCAGTGGGGCGAGGAGGAGGGGAGTCGAGGACTGGCACACACTTGCTGTCCGAGGGTGTGTGCTGTGCACACTCGTCCAGGGTTCAAACCCGGGCCCAGAACAACTGCCCTGAGACTGGGTGTAGCCAGCACCCTGCACAAAGGGTTAAACTGGAAGAACAGCTCCCTAACGTGCGATTTTCTTCCATCTTCAAGGCTCGTTCTAAGGGCAGAGGGCAGAGGGACAGAACAACCACCCTTAAATCAGAAGATGCACTTTCATTTCTGATAACAGAGAATTCAGAGAAAGAGTTTTTCCATTTTTCTAGTATTCTCGTAAGAATCCATACATAGTAGAGAATATTATACCTTTCCACGGCGTCTGCAGATTTTAACGCATTTTGATCAATGCTTTGTATATAATGCACACGTTATTTCTAGGTTAATCCACATTTGCGTGTAGAGGACTGTAAACCAGATGTTCTGGGGTGGGGGGTGGGGGGGCGTGTTTCCTGCATGTATGTGTGTGTGTGGCTTGAGGCACCAAAATCAGTTTTCCCTGCTCCATGAAGTTGTTTTCAATTACAGTCTTATTTGTGCTACAAACACTTAAAAAATTAATGGATATATTTGGTTAGTAGTTTATCTTTTAACGTACTGGTATTAATCCAGTTATTATGTTACACACATTTTAAAAACTTATTCAAACGGCAACCTCAATAACTTCAAAAGTCTAGCGAATTCAGCCCCTTTCCCTCCTCACTAAACACGGAACCAGGGAGCGTGTGTGCTCAGCACATGGGGACCTGGCTGGCCAGACATGGGCTCACCGGCCCGGCTGACGGCGCTGTCCCTGCAGAACCAAAGCCCCTCACATGGGAGGCACCGTTGGCCCTGCAGCCACTGTGGCCTGGATCCCCGGCCCCCGGAAGCACGGGAGGGCAGCCTCCGTGGTGATGAGTGAGCCAGTGAGACTCTGGACACCCCGCTGCCGTCTGCGAGGCCACAATAGGAATAGCAGGCCCAGAGCCGGGGTGGGCCGGCACCACTCTCTGTCCTCTGGGTCTGCGAGGGCCTGCCATGGCTGGGTGGGGAGTCATGAGGGAGGTCCCAGCGCAGCAGGCCTGGGGACGCCTGAGACAGCAGAAAGACTTTGTTGCCACAGAGCCTCTGGGGGCTCCCCGGGAGACCGGCTGTCCAGGTGGGTCTGGACCCACCAACTGAGGGCTGGGGAAGTCCGAGACACACCTATCCCCATGGGCGGCCCCCTGGCCGGCCTCTGCTGCATGGCCAGGTGGAGAGTTCAGTGTCCCTGTCACCGGTGTAGTCACTTCTGTTGCTGTTCCAGCACAGCTTTGGACTGGCTTACACTACGGGGAACTCCTGAGAGTAACACCGTCCTGATCAAGTCAATCCAAGCAAATGAAAGGTGACCACAGGGGACACGCAGCAGCCGAGGGAAGCAGGACGGGGCGCCTCTGCCAGGACACACACAGGTGCTCCCATGCACTGCCACTCCCTCCAGGGGAGAAGCCCCCGCAGTCCCGCTGTGGCTCACATGCCCGCGGCAGAGCTCCTGCTCAGGTGACAGTTCCATTAGAAACCGGCCTCCTGTCAGCCACGCCGCAGGTACCTGGCTCTGTCTTTAAGGACGACCACATCCTAGCTTCCCAAGAGGCTGGAGACACGGCTGAGAACAGAAGAGCTGGTGCAGTTATTCTCGGCCACTCGGAAGGCTCGGCACGGTCCCAAGAACTGAGCGCGGCTCCCGGAGTGTGTTGCATACAAAGCATCTGCTCGGTCAGCCATCAACGAGGCTCTGTCTCTGCGGCTCCCTCTGCGGGGCGTGGTGGGGGCGCCCTGCTCACCCACAGCAAACGGTAATTAAATTGGGCTGCTCAGTTCCAGGCAGGCCTGAGGAGGAAGGATCAAACACCTGCCTTGAGCGCAGATGGAAGGGGGGTAAAGAGGCCGAAAAGGGGGCACTTGAATGATCCTCACGATTGGGGCTGGGTCGGAGGTGCAGTGGGTGTGAGCCGGGTTCTGCTAAATACAGACACAGATGTTGGCAGGTGTGCTTTGCACACACGGGTGAGAACACACACACACTCTCCTTTCCCTGCCAGTGGCCACAGAGCTGGGCCGGCTAGGTAGCAGGCGACCCCAGGACTGGGCCGGGAGGGACATGAGGTCAGCCCGCAGCGCCTTGTTCCCCAGATGGCAGAGTGAGGAAGGACCCGGGGCAACTGCAAAGCCCCAGTGGCCGAAGCTGGCGCGAGCTGAGCAGCAGAATAAACGGCATGGTACTGCACCATAAGCCCCAGGCCGCCCTGACACAGACGGACGACCGAAGGAACGGAGAGCGAGAGGAGGAAAGGCGGGTCTGCCGTGAAGAGCGGTTGCAAATCATTTATGTGGACGACCGGCCTCAAGAGTGAGGCACAGCGCCCCGTCCCTTAAGTGCGGGCTGTGCGTGGTGACTTCTCCCAACAGGATGGGGTGTGGGGAGGGTGCAGGGGCAGGAGGTAGAGGGGGAGGAGGAGCAGGCGACCACCGTGAACGTCCACAGAAGTAAATCGCGTCCATCGCCTGTACCCTCAACATGATGTGGTGCGACGGCCCCTTACCTCTGTGACCTTCCTCCCCGAACCCGTAATCCCAGTCTCATTGTGAGGAAAACATCGGGATTCCCGACAGAGGGACCTGCTACAAAATTCCGGAGCATCTTCCTCAAACCTGTCAGTCATCGGGAACAAGGAGACTCTGGGACGGTGTGTCAGCCGAGAGACGCTTAAGGAGGCGTGGGGGCGGGGGGGGGGGCACCTGCAGGTCCTGGATGGGGGCCCAGAGAAGAGTCAGGCATTCTGAACAAATGGTGGCGCTCAGTCAGCAAGGAGGTATTGATACTTGTTAATTAATTGTAACGAATGCAACATTAATCCCAGGTGTTAACCACGGGGACGACCGTGTGAGGGGGAGGCAGGAAGTAGCTGAACCATCCTCCACCTTGTCTGTGGATCTAACATTGTTCTACAATACAAAGTTTATTTTTAACATACAGCAAATTACAGAATAAGACTACAGCTATGTTCACACTTCAAGCTAACGCAATGGATGCTTCCTCCCCAAGACTGGAGTCAGGGAAAGAAATCTGCTCTCAGCCTTCTTATTCCATGTCGTCTGGGCCAGCAAAGCATGGCCACGGCACACAGAGTCCACCAGCTGGGAAGGGGGGATGTGACCGTCTTCCCCCGAAGACGACCAGTCGGTGGATGGAGAAAACCCCAAGGACCCTGCTGAGTCCTCAGAAGCGAGCGAGCTCAGCCAGCTTGCGGAGCACGGCCCGCACACCAGGCCCAGCTGCGCTCCCCGGCGCAGACAAAGAACACGGGGACCCAGATTAAAAACACAGCATTGTTTACAATCACGGCAAAGAAAAGCACATTACAAACAAATCGTGTGCAGGGTCTGTGTGCCGAGCATTACAACGTGCTGATGAGAGAGATCAAAGGCCTGCATTAATGGACAGGTATTTCTAAATAAACGGGTAGACGTGGCGTGGGCATGGGTCGGACAGCTCACCCTGGCGAAAGACTCGCCTCCCTAAACTGATTCTCGTGTGTAACGCGATCCCTTTCAGGATTCCAGCAAGGTTTTCAAACAGACGAGCTTACTCTAAAATTTCATTGGAAGCTACAGACTGGCTCAGTCTTTGGAAAAGAAAAAAGCAGGAAAAATTGTTCCCCTGGAGGCCTACTCTCTGCACACCGTTCCCAGGTGAGCCTGGTGCTGCTGGGGGTGGGGAACGGACTCACAGATGAACGGACCAGACCCCAGACCCCATAACCCAGAAATGGACTCCCGCGAATATGCCCACTGACTTACCACCAACGTGCGAAAGCAATTTAGTAGATAAAGGACAGACTTTTCAACAAATGGTTCAGACCAACAAACCAGCAGGCAAACGAGCCTTACCCTGAAATGTACACCTCACACAAAAATTAACTCCAAAGGGACCATGGGCTTAAAAGTAAACTATTAAACTATCAAACATTAAAAAAATACAGGAGATAAGCATTTGGATCTAAGTTCTTAGACACGAGACCAAAGGCAGGACCCGTAAAAGGAAAAATTATAAACTGACCTCCATTACACTGTCAAACTTTGATCTGGGAAAGACCCTGTTCAGACGATGAAAACATAAGTTACGGATTCGGGAGAAAATACCGACGGAGAGAAAATATTTGCGAACCACATATTTGACAAATGACTATTATCTGAACTATGTAAAAAGAACTCCCAAAACTCACCCCTATAAAATAAACAATCCAATTAGAAAATGCCAAAAGACATACATGAGCGTTTGCTGTGAAGACATACAGATGGCAAAATAGCACAGGAAAAGATGTTCATTATCATTAGCCATTAAGGAAATGCAAATTAAACCGCAATGAGATATCACTGCATCCCAATGACAATGACAAAAATAAAGAGTGGTGACACCAAATGCCAGACCACTTGCCAGTCGCCCGTGGACTCGAGAGTGACACAGCTACCGGGGAGACGTGTGGCAATTTCTCAGGATGCCGCCGGTCCACGGCACTGTGCCCCACGCTGGCACTGAACTCCCCACTGCACGCGTGGGCTCCAGCCCCACACCGACGAGCCTGTGCACGCTCAGACACAACTGCACGTGACGCGCAGGGCCGCGTCCCTCCCCACAGACCAGTGGCGGCAGTGCCAGGTGCCCTTCCACGAGCCAAGGTTAAATGCACGGCGGCCGGTCCGCGCCAGCAAGGACTCACGACCGAGAGTCTGGTTTCCCAGTAACAGGTCTCGCCTTCCTGCGCCTCTAACCCGCTCAACCCTGAGCTCTAGGGGGCAGCATGTGGGGTGTCCAGCGGTCCTCCGACGCGCATTCGCGTAGATGAGGACGCGAGTGTGCACCTGTCTTTGCGCCAGGGAAGCAATCCGCAGCGCGCGTTGTGCTTTGTGACCTCTCTCCCTGGACGGGCTTCTGCAGGTCAAGCAGACGCACCACCCTGACGTGCCCTAAGACGCACCTGCGGAGCAGGAGGCAGCTCCTACGGACACACCTGCAATGCCGCGGTGCTTCCCCAAGGGTGCGCTGTGGGGGCCTGCGCTCCCGCTGGCTCCGCTATGCTGGTGGCCAGGGCTCCTCCGGGCTCCGCGTTACCGTGGTGAGCAGCTTCATGGCTACAGGAGACGAGAACCAGATGTCATGTGCAAGGAGAGAAAAACAGAAAAAAGAAATAGGAAAATGTTTGTGAAAACTTTGCTTCATTTACTGAAAAATTGTTCCATATTAAACGGGATAGTTAAGTGGAATCAGATATACAAATCGGTGTATTAAAACATTCCTAAAATGTGTAAATGCCAACTGCTGCGAGTTTGGGGAAACAGAGCTGATTTTTCTTAGTATGTTTCCTATTTATTGTAACATTTGAATTCTTTCCAAATCATCTCTCATTCAGATTTCAGCTCATTTTTGTTTGTGGGTGTTCAAAACAATGACCACAAGGAAGAAAATGAAATGCAGCCCAGTTTCCTGTTTTTCTCCTTAAATATAAGATTTTTTAAATGCATGCTTGCTTACTTGGTATTTTTTTTTTACCGCTGAAGCCAGTCCAGGATGCCACGGCCCTGCCGAGGCACACAGGTGCACTCTGCAGCCTGCAGAGGTGGCTCCCCCAGGACGCAGAGAAGGTTCCGGCACAAGCCTGGTCAGGCGGGGCACCACCTCTCGCTCCCCACCGTGCTCAGTGGTTCGTGTCGGCTCTCAGGGGT